>NW_027141841.1:1960935-1963435 GCF_036365525.1 Heterodontus francisci
TGCATATATCTTCTTCTCAGTGTCTGGGCTGTGGTGTGTTTGTGTGTGTGTGCATATATATAATTCTCCGTTTCTGGGCTGTGGTGTGTGTGTGTGTGTGTGTGCATATATATAATTCTCAGTTTCTGGGCTGTGGTGTGTGTATGTGTGTGTTTGCATATATATAATTCTCAGTTTCTGGGCTGTGCTGTGTGTGTGTGTGTGCATATATATAAGTCTCAGTGTCTGGACTGTGGTGTGTGTGTGTGTGTGTGCATATATATAATTCTCAGTTTCTGGGCTGTGGTGTGTGTGTGTGTGTGTGTGCATATATATAAGTCTCAGTGTCTGGGCTGTGGTGTGTGTGTGTGTGTGTGCATATATATAAGTCTCAGTGTCTGGGCTGTGGTGTGTGTGTGTGTGTGCATATATATAAGTCTCAATATCTGGGCTGTGCTGTGTGTGTGTGTGCGCATATATATAATTCTCAGTGTCTGTGCTGTGCTGTGTTTGCGTGTGTGTGTGTGTGCATATATATATAAGTCTGAATGTCTGGGCTGTGGTGTGTGTGTGTGCATATATATAATTCTCAATGTCTGGGCTGTGGGTGTGTGTGTGTGTGTGTGTGTGTGCATATATATAAGTCACAATGTCTGGGGTGTGTGTGTGTGTGTGTGTGTGTGTATATATATATGTCTCAGTGTCTGGGCTGTGGTGTGTGTGTGTGTGTGTGTGTGTGTGTGCATATATATAAGTCTCAGTGTCTGGACTGTGGTGTGTGTGTGTGTGTGTGCATATATATAAGTCTCAGTGTCTGGGCTGTGGTGTGTGTGTGTGTGTGAGTGTGTGTGTGTGTGTGTGTGCATATATATAAGTGTCAGTGTCTGGGCTGTGGTGTGTGTGTGTGTGTGTGTGTGTGTGTGTGTGTCTGTGTACATATATACCTCTCAGTGTCTGGGCTGTGGTGTGAGTGCGTGTGTTTGTGCATATTAATAAGTCTCAGTGTCTGGGCAGTGGTTTGTGTGTGTGTGTGTGTGTGTGTATATATATAAGTCTCAGTGTCTTGGCTGTGTGTGTGTGTGCATATATATAAGTCTCAGTGTCTGGGCTGTGGTGTGTGTGTGTGTGTGTTTGTGTGTGTGTGCATATATATAAGTCTCAGTGCCTGGGCTGTGGTGCGTGTCTGTGCGCGCGTGTGTGTGTATGTGTGTGTGTGTGTGTGTGTGTGCGAATATATATAAGTCTCAGTGTCTGGGCTGTGGTGTGTGTGTGTGTGTGCATATTAAAAATTCTCAATGTCTGGGCTGTGGTGTGAGTGCGTGTGTTTGTGCATATATATTAGTCTTAGTGTCTTGGCTGTGGTGTGTGTGTGTGTGTGTGTGTGCATATATATAAGTCTCAGTGTCTGGGCTGTGGTGTATGTGTGTGTGTGTGCATATATATAAGTCTCAGTGTCTGGGCTGTGGTGTGTGTGTGTGTGTTTGTGCATATATATAAGTCTCAGTGTCTGGGCTGTAGTGTGTGTGTATGTGCATATATATAATTCTCAAAGTGTGGGCTGTGGTGTGTGTGTGTGTGTGTGTGTGTGTGTGTGTGTGTGTGTGTGTGTGTGTGTGTGTGTGTGTGTGTGTGTGTGCATATTAAAAAGTCTCAATGTCTGGGCTGTGGTGTGAGTGCGTGTGTTTGTGCATATATATAAGTCTCAATGTCTGGGCTGTGGTGTGTGTGTGTGTGTGTGTGTGTGAGAGTGAGTGAGTGAGTGAGTGAGTGAGTGAGTGAGTGAGTGAGTGTGTGTGTGTGTGTGCATATATATAATTCTCAAAGTCTGGGCTGTGGTGTGTGTGTGTGTGCATATATATAATTCTCAGTGTCTGGGCTGTGGTGTGTGTGTGTGTGTGTGTGTGTGTGTGTGTGTGTGTGTGTGTGTGTGTGTGTGTGTGTGTGTGTGTGTGTGTGTGTGTGTGTGTGCATATATATAAGTCTCAGTGTCTGGGCTGTGGTGTGTGTGTGTGTGTGTGTGTGTGTGTGTGCGCATATATATAATTCTCAGTGTCTGGGCTGTGGTGTGTGTGTGTGTGCCTATATATAATTCTCAGTGTCTGGGCTGTGGTGTGTGTGTGTGTGTGTGTGTGTGCATATATATAATTCTCAGTGTCTGGGCTGTGGTGTGTGTGTGTGTGTGTGTATGTGTGTGCATATATATAAGACTCAATATCTGGGCTGTGCTGTGTGTGTGTGTGTGTGTGTGTGTGTGTGTGTGTGTGTGTGTGTGTGTGTGTGCATATATATAAGACTCAGTGTCTGTGCTGTGGTGTGTGTGTGTGTGTGTGTGTGTGTGTGCATATATATAAGTCTGAGTGTCTGGGCTGTGGTGTGTGTGTGTGCATTGAAATAATTCTCAATGTCTGGGCTGTGATGTGTGTGTGTGTGTGTGTGTGTGTGTGTGTGCATATATATAAGTCTGAGTCTGGGCTGTGGTGTGTGTGTGTGTGTGTGTGTGTGTGTGCAATTATATAAGTCT
>NW_027141841.1:1983435-2077457 GCF_036365525.1 Heterodontus francisci
CTGCTCTGTTTGCTCTTGGAGAACCCGGGGTGGGTAGGGTAGAGCCCCCTCCTCCTCCCAATTTACAGAGTTTCCCCTCTCTAGCCTCTGCTCCATTTGTAGGTCATGTAACTACAGTCCCCATAACTCGTCCAGAGTTCGGTCAGCAAATCCTCTGTCCTCCATGAATGTCTGCAGAAGCTCACAACGCAACCTCCGGAAAACCATCCACAGCACCTCCACTAACCTTGCAATAACAGAAGTAAGTCAAAAGCACCTCACATGTAAGCTGAGTAAAAAATACACGGATATGAACTAGGAGCAGACGTATGCCATTCGGCCCCTCGAGTCTGCACCGCCATTCAATAAGATCATAGCTGATCAGTTTGTGTTTCGAATTCCGCACTCCCATCTAACCTTGATAACCTTTCATTCCCTGGCCAGATAAGAATCTATCTATCTCCACCTTAAAAATATTCAAAGACCCCGTCTCCACCACCTTCTATGGCAGAGAATTCCAAAGTCACACAACCCTCTGGAGAAAAATGTTCTCCATCTTTCTGTCCTAAAGCGGCGACCCCTAATTTCGTAACAGTGCCCCCTAGTACTGGACTCACCCACAAGAGGAAACATCCTTTCCTCATTCACCATGTCAAGGCCTTTCAGGTTCTTATAAACTTCAGTCAAATCTCCCCTCACTATTCTAAATTCCAGTGAAAACAAGACCGTCCGTCCAACCTTTACTCAGAACACAACCTGCTCAATCCTGGTATCAATCTAGTAAACCACATCTGAACCGCCTCCAAAGCATTCACATCCTCCATTAAATAAGGAGACCAAACCTACAGACAGTATTCGAGATGTGGTCTCACCAATGTCCTGTATAACTGAAGCATCACATGCTGACTTTTATTTTCAATTCCTCTTGTAATAAAGGAGAGCATTCCATTAGCCTTCTTTGTTACTTGCTGTACCTACCTACTAACTGTTTCTGACTCATGCACTACAGAACCTAGATCCCTCAGCACCTCGGAATTTTGCAGTCCTCCTGCCAAAGTGAAAAACTTCACATTTTCCCACATTATACTCCATCTGTCAGATTTTTTTCCCCACTCACTCAACCTATCTATATTGGACGACAACCTCCTTATGTACTCTTCACAACATACTTTCCTACCTATCTTTGAGTCATCTGCAAATTTAGCTAACATGCCATCGCTTCCCTCATCTAAGTCTTTCAAATAAATTGTAAAATGTTGAGGCCCCATGATGGACTCAACTTGTCACATCCTGCCAATCTGAAAAGGACCCATTCATGCATACTCCCTCTTTTCGGCAACCAGCCAATAAAACTTCGATCCAAGATAATATGTTACCCACTACACCATGAGCTCCTACTTTGCACAATAACCTTTTATGTGGCATCTTGTCTAATGCATTCTGGAAATCCAAGCGCAGTATGTCAAAGGGCTCCCCTTTACCCATATCGCATGTTACTCCTTCAAAGAACTCCAATAAATTGGTTAAAGATGACTTCCCTTTCACAAAACAATGCTGTCTATTCGCGATTACCTTGAGTTTTTCTAAGTGCCCAGCGAAAGCCTCCTGAATGATCGATTCAAACATCTTCCCCACGACAGATGTCAAGCTAACTGGCCTGTAGTTACCTACTTTCTGCATCCCCCTCTTCTTGAATAGAGGGGTTATATTTATTACTTTCCAGTCTGATGGAACCTTTCCAAAATTAGTGAACTTTGAAAAATTAACAACAACACATCTACTACCTCATTAGCCACCTCTTTTAAGACTCTAGGATGAAGCCCATCAAGACCCGGGGACTTTTCAGACAGCAACTCCATAAGTTTGCTCAGTCAAGCTTCCCTGGCAATTGTATTTTCACCAAGTTACTCTCTTCCTTCCACCTCCTGAGTTACAGCTACGACTGGAATGTTTCTTGTATCCTCTATAGTGAAGACAGAAACAAAATATTTGTTCATTGCATCCGCTGTTCCCTTTTTATCTACTATTAACTCCACATTCTCACTGTCCAGAGGCCCAACGCTCTTTTTACTTACTCTTCTTTTTAAATATGCGGAGAAACTCTTGTAATCCATTTTTACATTTCTAGCTAGCTTCCTATCATACTCGAATGTCTTTCTCCTGATTAACCCGTTAGCCATTGTCTGCTGTTCTTTATATTCTGACCAATTATCTGAACTGCCACTCATCTTTGCACAATTATCTGCCTTTTCCTTAAGAGTGATGTTTTCCGTAATTTCTTACTAAACCGCTGGTGGCTCCTCCACCTTATAGTAGGAATATACTTATTATGGAGTATTCCTGAAATATCCCCTTAAATGTCTGCCACTGCTTCTCGATTGATCTATCTCCAAGACAAGTAACCCAGTTCACTTCAGCGAGCTCAGCTTTCATGCCCAAATAGTTGCCCTTATTCACGTTTAAAATACTGATCTTAGATCCACTCTTCTCTCTTTCAAACTGGATGTAAAATTCAGTCATAATGTGGTCGCTGCTACCTAGAGGTGCCTTTACTCTGAGGTCATTAATTAATCCTGTCACATTACATTATACGAAGTCTAATATAACGTTATCTCTGGTTGTTTCCAGAACGTGCTGCTCCAAGAAACGACCTCGAAAGCATTCTATGAACTCTTCATCCGGGCTACTGTTCCCAATCTGATTTTTCCAGTTTATATGTAAATTAAAATCACCCATGATTATTGCCGTACGTCTATCACAAGTAAACAATATTTCTTCTTGTATACGATGTCCTACATTGTGATTACTGTTAGGAGGTCTGTAGACCACACCTGCTAGGGACTTCTTTCTCCTGGTATTCCTCACCTCCACCCAAATCGATTCTACATTTTGATCTCCTGAACCAAGGTCATATCGAACTAATGCCCCAACACCATCCCTGATTAACAGTGCCACCCCTCCACATTTCCCTAGCTTCCTATTATTCTTGAATGTCAAATATTCCTCAATATTCAGGACCAGGAAGCCTGGTTCTTTTAAAAATACTAGAGGGAATTCCTGGTGCTGCTGAATGTATGCGAAGTTGTGAGTGACTAACACACGTGATCAGTGGACACGCACGGACCCAGTTTCAAAGACGTACATATTAGCTGCTAGAAAGGGACATTGACGTTACTCCAAACCCCTCCTCCGACTAACAGCAAATGCACAGTACACCCAGGATAGATTCCTACACAGAATGGGGGAGTGTGCTGGCCACACTAGAAGTGGTTGGCGGTTCCATTCACATCGTTTTTATAGATCCAGGTTTTTGTTACATTGGCACCAGTGGCACCTTAGTGTAAAAATCACAGCCGGAGGTGCTAGGGAGGGGAAAGAAACTCACTTTCAAAAGGGAATTTAAAAAAGTTTCAAAGGCATAAGATTTACAAGAATGTGTGAAATCGAGAGGGGAATAGGGCTAATTGGAGTGGTGAGGCCATGGAGAGATCCAAAGACAAGAATGAGAATATTAAAATTAAGGTGTTGCCAGACCGGAAGACAATGTAGATCAGAGAGCACAGGGGTGATGGGTGATCGGGATTTGGTGTGAGTTAGAACACAGGCAGCATATTTCTGGATGGGCTGTGGTTTATGGAGGTTAATAACTGGGAGGGTGACCAGGATAGAATTGGAAGGTGACCAGGATAGAATTGTAATAGTCAAGTGTGGATTTAACAAAGGCACAGATGAGGGTTTATGCAGTAGATGGGCTGAGGCAGAGGTGGAGACTGGACATATTACAGAGGTGGTGATAGGCAGGGTTGGTGATGGAGAGAATATGGAGATGAACTCAGCTCAGTGTCAACTGGATGCAGAGGTCGCAAATAGTCTGTTTCAGCCCCAGACATTGGGCAGCGAGAGGAATGCAGACAGTGGATAGAGAATGGAGTTTGTGGCAGTGACTGAAGACAATGGCTTCAGACTTCCCAAGATTGACATGACAAGAACATTAAATCTGTAAAATATGTTTATAATTCTAAACGTTGGATACAGAGACTCACCAGGGACACCAATAATAGCGAGGATGGGATAATAAATCGTTTCAATCATCTTCAGTGCATAATAGATCCGATCATCTAATGTTAGCCAAAAATAATCTGCAGTAACTAGGCCAAGCCAATCGGAGAAACACCTGCTTCCCATTGTCGTAACATCCCAATCTACTGTTCTCAGATTCTGACCCATTGTTGTAACATTCCAATCTATTGTTCTCAGATTCTGACCCATTGTTGTAACATTCCAATCTATTGTTCTCAGATTCTGACCCATTGTTGTAACATTCCAATCTATTGTTCTCAGATTCTGACCCATTGTTGTGACATTCCAATCTATTGTTCTCAGATTCTGACCCATTGTTGTGACATTCCAATCTATTGTTCTCAGATTCTGACCCATTGTTGTAACATTCCAATCTATTGTTCTCAGATTCTGACCCATTGTTGTAACATTCCAATCTATTGTTCTCAGATTCTGACCCATTGTTGTGACATTCCAATCTATTGTTCTCAGATTCTGGGCTATCCTCTCTCTCGCTGGGGCTGCTGATCCTTGATCGCGCCGGAATGATGCTGTTGTTGACACTATGGGATAACACACTGAAAGGAGTCCTGTATTAATAGAAGAGGGAAACCCTCCAACGACACAATTAGGGTCCATGATGACTGACATTAATTACAATCACTGAACAAACAGGTTCAGTTAACCCCTTTCAATCCAACTCTTCTTGTGCCACAATAAAGTAGACCATTTACCCTGTCTGAATGGGATGTGTGGGGAATGCTGAGGGAAGGAATGTTGAAAATAGCAGAGGCAGTGACAGAATGTTCCAATCCTCCTTGGATATGGGCTTGATGCCAGAGATGGGAGGGTTGTAAATGTTACACTCGGTTTAAAAAAGGAGAGATGGAGCAAACGGTGTAATTACTGACCAGTCAGTCTAACGTCGCTGGTGGGAAATTTCTAGACTTCACAGCCCAGGACAAAAACATTCGTTGCTTGGAAAAAAACACGGGACAATAAATACACGGGACGGCAGCAGGGATATGGTAATGACAAATCATATCTGGCAAAGCCCAACAACAACAACTTACATTTCTTGGTCAAAGCAGGAGGTATTAAGTAGTGTCTTAAGGGAGGAAAGTGAGGCATAGAGGCAGTGACAGTGGTATAGCGGTAATGTCACTGAACTAGAAAACCAGAGGTTCAGGCTAATGCCATGGGTTCAATTCCCACATGGCAGTTGGTGGGAATTAACATTCAATCAATTAATAATTTCAATTCATCAATAAAAATCTGGAAATGAAATTTAGTCTCAGTCATGGTGCTATGGATCTATCATCGATTGTTGTAAAAACCGATCTGATTTACTAATGTCCTTTCGGGAAGGAAATCTGCTGTCCTTACCTGATCTGGCCTTCATGTGACTCCAGACCCTCAACAATGTGGTTAACTCTTAACTGCCTTGTGAAATGTCCGAGCAAGTCACTCATTTGTCAAGGGCAATTAGGGATGGGAACAAATGCTGGCCTTGCCAGCGATGCACATATCCCACACACGAATAAAATAAAAGAGGTGTAGTTAGGGAATTCCAGAGTTTTGGGTCTAGGCAGCTGAAGACTTGGCTGGCAGTGGAGCAATGATGAAAATCAAGCATACACAAGAGACCAGGATTGGAGGAGTGCAGATGTCTTGGAGGGTTGTGGGGCTGGCGAATATTACATAGATAAGGAGGGGTGAGGACATCGAGGGAGTTGCAAACACGGTTGAGTATTTTCAAATCAAGACATTGCTTAACTGGCAGCAGATGTATGTCAGTGATCGGGGAACGGGACTTGGTGTGAGTTTACACAAGAGCAGCAGAGTTTGGATGACCTCAAGTTTACAGAGAGTAGAATGTGTGAGACAAGCCAGGAGTGTGTTAAAATCTGGAATAGAAAGCTAGTCTCAGTCATGGAGCCATGAAACTATCATCGTTTTTTGTTAAACACCGTCTGATTCACTAATGTCCTTTAGGGAAACAAATCTGCCGTCCTTTCCTGGTCTAGCCCACATATGACTCTAGACACACAGCAATGTTATTGACTCTTAACTGCACTCTGTAAAGGCCTAGCAAGCAACTCTGTTGAAGCATTTGAAAAGAAGGCTGTGAGTTTTTAAATTGATGTGTTGCTGACCAGGATCCAATGTCGGTCAGTGAGTTCAGGGAGTGATGGGTGAACATGACTTGGTGTGAGTTAGGACATGGGCAGCAGTGTTTTTCATCACCTCAAGTTTATAGCGGGTAGAATGTGGGAGACCAGCCAGGAGTGTGATGGAATAGTCAAGTCTACAGGTAACACAGGCAAGGGGGAATGTTTCATCAGCAGAGGAGCTGAGACAGGGATGAAGTCGTCCTATGTTAAGGGGGTGGAAATAGGCAGTTTTATTGATAGCGTGAATATTTGGTAGGAAGCTCATCGCAGGAGCAACTATGACACCAGGTTGTAAACACTTTGCTTTAGTCTCAGACAGTTGCCAAGGAGAGGGATGGAGTCTGTAGCTAAGAAATGTTTGATGTGGGGTTTGAAAACACTGGCTTTAGTTTTCCTAATATTTAATTGGCCTGGCAGATGTGTGAAGTGATACATTGTGGAAAGATTTTATAATATTGTTTATTCATGGGTTGTGGGTGTCGCTGGCTGGGCCAGCAGTTATCACCCACCCCTAATAGCCTTTGAGAAGGTGATAGCGAACTGCAGGTGGATGAATGAGGAGAGATAACACAACTTTAAAGGTGGTGAGAATAACAGAGAGACCTGGGGTGCTTGTGTGCAATCTTTGAAGTGAGCTGGACAGGTTAACAAACAGTTAACAAAGAAAATAGATTCCTAGGTTTTATTAATAGAGACACAGAGTCGAATAGTCAGGATGTTATGTTACACCGATAGAAAAGACTAGATCGGCTCCACCTGGAGCATTGTGTCCAATACAGGGAACCACATTTTAGGAAGGACATGAGCCCATTGGAGAGGGGATAAAAGAGTTTTACTGGAATTTTTCCTGGGATGAGGGATTACAGTTATGTAGCTGGGATGGTTCAACTTAGAGCAGGGAAATGTAAAATCAGATCTGATCGAGATGCGAAGCAGAAAGCAGAGAGTAGTGGAGAATATTTATTGTTTAGTCTGGAGGGAAGTACACAATGGCGTTCCCCTGTTCTGAAGAAGGGTCACTGACCTGAAATATTAACTCTACGTCTCTCTCCACAGATGCTCCCAGACCTGCTGTGTATTTCCAGCATTCCTTGTACTTATTTCAGATTTCCATCATCCTCAGTATTTTGCTTTTATTATCCCGAGGGTCACTGTTGGGATCACTGTTGCAGTATGTTAATACAATGGGCTTGTGTACAGAGGGGATAATGTCAAGGTTTTGTGATGGGTGGAAACTCAGAAATGTTAATAAACAGTGAGAAGGATAGTAACAAACTTCAGGAGGACAGAGACTGACTGGTGAAATGGGCAGGAACATGGCAGATGTAATTTAACACAGTGAAGTCTGAAGTGAGACATGGGTAGGAAGTATGAGGAGAAACATTATAAAATAAATGGTACCATTATAAAGCGGGTGCAGGATTAGAGAGACCTGCGGCGTACACACACAGATCTTTGATGGTAACATGTAGTGTCCTTGGTGTCAGAGAGAGAGGCACAGAGTAATAAAACGCATGAGGAAATGCTGATGTTTGTACATCATTGGTTAGGTCCCAGCTGGAGAATTATGTCCAATTCTGGTCACCACAATTTGATAAGGATGTCAAGGACTTAGTGAAGAGACTGAGGTGATTTATTAGAATGGTACCAGGGATCTGGGAATTCAGTTACGTGGAGAGATTGGAAAAGCTGGGATTGTTCTCTTTGGAGCAATGAAGGGTAAGGGGTGATTTAATATATAATTCAAAATCATTAAGGGTTTTGATAGAGTAATTAATGTGAAACTGTTTCCAGTGTCAGGAAGTTCAGTATTAAGAAGACACAGATTGAAGGTAATTGATAAAGAACCAGAGGTGAAATGAGGAGAATTTTCTTACACAGCGAGTTGTTGGGATGTGGGATTCACTGCCTGAAAACATGGTGGAAGCAGATTCAATAATATCTTTCAAAAGGGAATTTAGCAAATACTTGAATAGGAAATAAAGGAGACTGCGGAAAGTTGAGGGGGGGGGTGTTGGTGGTGGAATTCATTAAGTAGCTCATTCCAAGAGACAGCACTGAAACAATGGGCCGAATAGCCTCCGTTTGTACTGCATCAGTCTCTGATTCTATGAGAAGCAGACAGAGAGTGTAGAGAGCGAGTGAGGACATGCGTAAGTGGCAAAGGAAGATAGAAATAGCGAGAAAATCGGGTTTGCTTCGCTTTTCGGGTGTAGGGATTGTAATTCGTGATCTGCCCTTGCCTATTCATGTTGAGGCAGGTGACACACAAACTTCCTGCTGCCTTCTCATTTCCACGAATTCTATGTACCGCCTAGGGTGACACGCGGTGCTGTCTGTCTGCTGGGGCCTAAGGTTGTGTGAGGCTGGCTCGTGTTTCATCTAGGATTCAGCTCTTAAAGACAGTCTGTTCCTCTTAAAGGGAGGTTGCACTGAATCACAGGAGGCTGCTGCTGACTGTGAAATGCCGCAATTAGAGACAAGGTAAATGGAGTACTAGGACAGAGAGAGGGTTCTGCAGTTCACGGATGTGGTGCTGGAGGTCTTAGTCATGGAGGGTGACATGAGCAGACAGGCCATGTTCCCATGGGGTGGGGTGCAGACCCTCAAGAAATGCACTTCGACGTTAATAGGAGCAGGTGGCCAGGGAGGTCAGTGCAAGAAGTCTGGCCCCGAGGACCTGGAAGAAGAGCCAGAAGAAGTTAAATGAACTCACACGGGTGGTCAATGTCAGTGAATTCATCTCCACATGACATCTCCTGCCCTCAAAACCAGTAACCTCTCACACTGCTCAATGAACCACACCCCCATCACTCACCCATCAGCTGTCCCTAACACTCAGGACCCACACCTAACATTCACATACTCCATCTCACCCTCACACACCTTCCACTGATACCAGCCTGACATCCACCTCTCCCTGCCTCCACATGCCTCCAGCTCTTCAGCTATGGCAGGCACATCACCCAAACACAGTGCAAAACAATCAATGACATTCTGCCCTCTCTCTTGCAGGACAAGGTGGCTCATAAACACAGGGAGCAGCAGTGATCCGGTGGGGACCAGGCATACCTTCATCCCCTGAGCCTGAGGGAGGAGATGATTCTCCACATCATGGAACCGGCTGTGACAGAGCCCGTGGCATCCGGCATCACCGAGAGCATTCAGGATGATGTTATGTTGCTGCCTTATGTTCCTTCTTAACTCCCACCTCCCCCAAATCCTACTGTCTGGGAAGAAGTACAAGCTGCAGATGGTGGGACCATGGACCTCCTGCTTTCCATCCCATTCCCAATCCCTCACCACAACCCTCCCCTTCTGATTTTATACTTTCCAATGATAACCCAGAACTGCCAGCTTCCCAGTCACAGCAGCTCCAGGTGACAGAGAGAGAGCAGCAGCACAGCACTGATGGTGAAGCCCCACCAATTGGTCTGAAACTCACAGTCACCAGATCAAATACTTTCACTATGTGTACCTTAGAGGGTGGTATAGAGTCGGAATCTGCATGTGGTGAGTCACCGAGCACGAGTGAGCTGCAGCCAGGCCAGGGGGAAAGGATAGTTCATGTGTCAGATCACCGGAGTGCGAGGTCACAAACGAGTTATAATACACAGGACTCAGATGTGAACATTGCTGGAACAACAGACAGGGGAATGCTGATCGACATGTACACTGAGATACTTTGTCCATTGACAGGCTGTTGTCACTGTCAAAGAACATGGAGGAGTCCGACTCCAACATGGCACAGGACATTGCACAGAGTTTGAAGCACATTCTTTCCCATGTGGAAGTGGTCACTAACTCCATGACAGCACTAGCGGACCCAGCTGTGATACAATTGTTGGTGACCATTGTCTCAGCTTCCACTGCAGCACAGATGGCAGACACCCAACGTCTCAGTGCTGCATTGCAAATTCAGACTAAGATTGCTTGCTGCCATGTAGGATCAGACTGCTGTCATCATGGCTGTGGATCTCAGTGTTCAAAGGATTTTGCAGGATCTCACAGCAGTCCAGCAATCTGTGATCCAGTAGATTACTAGGATTCCTGAGGTGTCACCCTGTGGGAGTGACAGTGTCTCCGTGGAGCATGAACCTGCTGTCCTCTCTCAGGATGACAGTATTTGTTCTCCCTTCACTGTCACTCCACCAGTGTCCTTGCTGTTACCCATCAGCCAGCCCAGGCTGCTGCTGCCGATGTCGAGGTGGTGAAGTCCGAATCCAAGCCCTCAAAACCCAGAGCTGCTCGAGGACGTCCTGCAAGGCCATATGCAGTCTCCCCAGTGAAAGTCAGCAGCCTTCCATCAACCATGCTGCAGACACTGGGGAAACACTGTGTCGGAGCACTAGCAAAGTCGAGGGAACCCACAAGACAGTCACTAAGGGAATCCACAAGGGTGAATAGTTGCGTTGTGTTTGCATAATTGGATGTGTTGTTGGATAAAGATGTTAATGAACAGGTTTTTATTGCAGGATGGTGACCAAGCGGAATCTGTGATGGGGCATCTCAGATGGGGACAATGGTGGAGAATGGGGAATCCGTGGTGGGAAAGTGAAGTTGACCTTTGGCAACCGGAATCTTAGCAGGCAATCGCCGGCAGCCTGTCCGGGTGGAAGGCATCCAGGAAATATTCTGGAAATATCCTGGTTGGTTGGCGATAAATGGTGGGGTTTGAATTCCTTGGGGGTGAATCATGAGCCATGTAAAGACAGGGTAGTGATTCTCTCCGAGGAGCTACATTCTGATTCTCCACAGAGTTCTGAAGTTCGTGGGAACAGAGGAGGAGGTGTCGGGCGTCTTGCAAAGCATTAAGGTAAACAAGTCCCCAGGGCCTGATGGGAACTAACGCAGAATACTGAGGGAGGCAAGGCAAGAAATTGCTGGGACCTTTACAGAAATCTTTGCATCCTCATTGGCTATAGGTGATGTCCCAGAGGACTGGAGAATAGCAAATGTTGTTCCTTTGTTTAAGAAGGATAGCAAGGATAATCCAGGAAATTACAGGCCGGTGAGCCTTTGGTCAGTGGTCGGGAAATTATTAGAGAGGATTCTTCGGGGCAGGATTTACTTCCATTTGGAAACAAATAAACTTATT
This sequence comes from Heterodontus francisci, assembly GCF_036365525.1. NCBI lineage: Eukaryota > Metazoa > Chordata > Chondrichthyes > Heterodontiformes > Heterodontidae > Heterodontus > Heterodontus francisci. Next base: position 1,994,746 of record NW_027141841.1, read on the forward strand.
AGTAGCGAGAGGCAGCATGGTTTTGTGAAGGGGAAGTCGTGTCTCACTAACTTGATCGAGTTGTTTGAGGAAGTGACGAAGATGATTGATAAAGGAAGGGCAGTGGATGTTGTCCATATGGACTTCTGTAAAGCCTTTGACAAGGTCCCTCATGGCAGACTGGTGCAAAAGGTGAAGTCACACGGGATCAGAGGTGAGCTGGCAAGATGGATACAGAACTGGCTCGGTCATAGAAGACAGAGGGTATCAGTGGAAGGGCGCTTTTCTGAATGGAGGGCTGTGAATAGTGGTGTTCCGCAGGGATCAGTGCTGGGACCTTTGCTGTTTGTAGTATTTCTAAACGATTTGGAGGAAAATGTAGCTGGTCTGATTAGTAAGTTTGTGGAAAACACAAAGCTTGGTGGAGTTGCGGATAATGATGAGGATTGTCAGAGGATACAGCAGGATATGGATCGGTTGGAGACTAGGGCGGAGAAATGGCAGATGGAGTTTTATCCAGACTCTCGCTGGCACGAGGGTGTCAATATAAATTTGTGTTTACATTCCCGGACAACTGTACACTTGGATGTGTCTCCCCCAGGGATTACATGATAGTCCGTCAACATTCCACCAGTGGTTGGACATAGATCCGGTGTTACAGGTGCCGGACCCACCCCCTACCCTTTGCCCTCGATGTCGCTACCACAGATACCACCTTATCAGCGGTATTCCTTCAGAAGAAACATGGCCGATTCTGCCGAGTGGAATACGCATCTCACTTGTTAATGTCAGTAGAAAGGGCCTTTACAATGTGTGAAAAAGATTTGCTGGCCGTCTTCTGGGTGATTCAAAATTTTACGTTTATTGTCAGCCTCAGCCCCGTTACTATCTTAACTGAACACACACCCTTCCAGTTGTTACTGGATGGACGGTTGAAGGACGGTAATGTTATATTGTCAGCCTCAGCCTTGTTACTATCTTAACTGAACACACACCCTTCCAGTTGTTACTGGATGGACGGGTGAAGGACGGTAATGTTATATTGTCAGCCTAAGCCCTGTTACTATCCTAACTGAACACACGCCCTTCCAGTTGTTACTGGATGGATGACTGAAGGACGGTAATGTTATATTGTCAGCCTCAGCCCTGTTACTATCCTAACTGAACACACACCCTTCCAGTTGTTTGTGGAAGGACGTCTGAAGGACGGTAATGTTATATTGTCAGCCTCAGCCCTGTTACTATCCTAACTGAACACACACCCTTCCAGTTGTTACTGGATGGACGGTTGAAGGACGGTAATGTTATATTGTCAGCCTCAGCCCTGTTACTATCCTAACTGAACACACACCCTTCCAGTTGTTACTGGATGGACGGTTGAAGGACGGTAATGTTATATTGTCAGCCTCAGCCCTGTTACTATCCTAACTGAACACACACCCTTCCAGTTGTTACTGGATGGACGGTTGAAGGACGGTAATGTTATATTGTCAGCCTCAGCCCTGTTACTATCCTAACTGAACACACACCCTTCCAGTTGCTTGTGGAAGGACGTCTGAAGGACGGTAATGTTATATTGTCAGCCTCAGCCCTGTTACTATCCTAACTGAACACACACCCTTCCAGTTGTTATTGGATGGACGGTTGAAGGACGGTAATGTTGTATTGTCAGCCTCAGCCCTGTTAATATCCTAACTGAACACACACCCTTCCAGTTGTTTGTGGAAGGACGTCTGAAGGACGGTAATGTTATATTGTCAGCCTCAGCCCTGTTACTATCCTAACTGAACACACACCCTTCCAGTTGTTACTGGATGGACGGTTGAAGGACGGTAATGTTATATTATCAGCCTCAGCCCTGTTACTATCCTAACTGAACACACACCCTTCCAGTTGTTACTGGATGGACGGTTGAAGGACGGAAATGTTATATTGTCAGCCTCAGCCCTGTTACTATCCTAACTGAACACACACCCTTCCAGTTGTTATTGGATGGACGGTTGAAGGACGGTAATGTTATATTGTCATCCTCAGCCCTGTTACTATCCTAACTGAACACACACCCTTCCGGTTGTTACTGGATGGACGGTAGAAGGACGGTAATGTTATATTGTCAGCCTCAGCCCTGTTACTATCCGAACTGAACACACACCCTTCCAGTTGTTACTGGATGGACGGTTGAAGGACGGTAATGTTATATTGTCAGCCTCAGCCTTGTTACTATCCTAACTGAACACACACCCTTCCAGTTGTTACTGGATGGATGGTTGAATGACGGTAATGTTATATTGTCAGCCTCAGCCCTGTTACTATCCTAACTGAACACACACCCTTCCAGTTGTTACTGGATGGATGACTGAAGGACGGTAATGTTATATTGTCAGCCTCAGCCCTGTTACTATCCTAACTGAACACACACCCTTCCAGTTGTTACTGGATGGATGACTGAAGGACGGTAATGTTATATTGTCAGCCTCAGCCCTGTTACTATCCTAACTGAACACACACCCTTCCAGTTGTTAGTGGATGGACGGCTGAAGGACGGTAATGTTATATTGTCAGCCTCAGCCCTGTTACTATCCTAACTGAACACACACCCTTCCAGTTGTTACTGGATGGATGACTGAAGGACGGTAATGTTATATTGTCAGCCTCAGCCCCGTTACTATCCTAACTGAACACACACCCTTCCAGTTGTTACTGGATGGATGACTGAAGGACGGTAATGTTATATTGTCAGCCTCAGCCCTGTTACTATCCTAACTGAACACACACCCTTCCAGTTGTTAGTGGATGGACGGCTGAAGGACGGTAATGTTATATTGTCAGCCTCAGCCCTGTTACTATCCTAACTGAACACACACCCTTCCAGTTGTTACTGGATGGATGACTGAAGGACGGTAATGTTATATTGTCAGCCTCAGCCCTGTTACTATCCTAACTGAACACACACCCTTCCAGTTGTTTGTGGAAGGACGTCTGAAGGACGGTAATGTTATATTGTCAGCCTCAGCCCCGTTACTATCCTAACTGAAAACACACCCTTCCAGTTGTTACTGGATGGATGGTTGAAGGACGGTAATGTTATATTGTCAGCCTCAGCCCCGTTACTATCCTAACTGAATACACACCCTTCCAGTTGTTACTGGATGGATGACTGAAGGACGGTAATGTTATATTGTCAGCCTCTGCCCTGTTACTATCCTAACTGAACACACACCCTTCCAGTTGTTAGTGGATGGACGGCTGAAGGACGGTAATGTTATATTGTCAGCCTCAGCCCTGTTACTATCCTAACTGAACATACACCTTTCCAGTTGTTACTGGATGGATGACTGAAGGACGGTAATGTTATATTGTCAGCCTCAGCCCTGTTACTATCCTAACTGAACACACACCCTTCCAGTTGTTACTGGATGGACGGTTGAAGGACGGTAATGTTATATTATCAGCCTCAGCCCCGTTACTATCCTAACTGAACACACACCCTTCAAGTTGCTAGTGGATGGATGACTGAAGGACGGTAATGTTAGTCAGAATCACATTGCTCGGTGGACCTTGCTCTTGCAAGGTAGATATATTTCAGTAAAAACGGAAAATACTTTGACATGCTTTGCATACAATTTAATCTACCAGGCTGAACCCCATGAGTGTCAGGTTTTGACAGAAAAGGCCCTCAAGGGACATTTTGTGTCAAAATCATTGCGGGGCGGGAATGTCCAATGGAAGAAATCAGAAATCAAACCAGCACTCAACATTTTTGTTGACGGTTCATCTGCAGTGGAGGATGGGATTAAGCAGGCAAAGTGCGGATTACATATACAGGATCATAATGGAAAACCTATTAAAGACATTGCCTTACAGTTACTGGCGAGTTTAAGTGTGCAGCATGCAGAACTAGCTGCAGTCACTTTGTGGTGACACAACCACATGTTTCCCCCACTGATTGATATAAATTCTGACAGTATGTACCTGTGTAACAGTTTAACCGAGTACCTACCTCTGTGGGAAGCGAGAGGTTTTGTGTCAGCAGATGGCAAACCTTTTCCATCTGTCCTATTACTACAGAGAATAGTAGATGCAGCGTGGAGAGGATTACAGAAAATACTATGATATATTGACCTATGTTGTGAAAATTGGAAAGGAGATAATTGGGACAACTTTGTCTAAGTGCAGTCTGGAAAACCAGGTGGTCATGTGTCCTCACTCTATATATATATATATATACATATAAAACAGCAGAATCAAAATGTGAATTTAATACCACTATAAATTGCACTATGGAAACTAGGAAGGCATTATCAGGTTAACCCATGTGGCCTATAAGGCAAAGGGGAGATATTGCTTAACCACCACAATGAAGAAGTACCAGTATGGACATAACCGGATTTGTCTGGTGAGCAACAGTACGTCGCTTGTCAACCCACAAATACCAACTGGATTAGAGAAGACGGAGTTGGTCGGCATACATAAAAGAAAGACAGAAACGATAATTGTTACAGAAAGTATTAAGGACGACTTGATAAATTACCTGCGGGAATATTAATAAGCTATTCAGCCATTGCCCAAACGTTTGGGTCAAGAGAGACAGCAACGAGAAACCATTGATGTAGTGTACTACAATCTGGAACAACAGTGGAAGATGATACAAATTCAGATTGATGAGATAAATGATTCTACCTGGTGGGAAGACTTATGGAACTGGGGGTTAAACGTGAAGATACACCTTGGTTTAGAAATATCTCCCATGTCCTGATAGTCGTTTCGGGTGTCATGGTGATAGATGTGACATACTTAATTTGGAAACTTAAGAAATTGATTAAGGAATGTGAAAGGATGTATGAATGCAGGTTGGACAGCGACCTTAAAGGCAATCAGTATTCGAAGTTGCTCCATTAAAATATTGACAATTAATAATGTAACACGAGGGTAGTTGTATAACTATTTGTCGATACTTAAAATGAATTAATGAATGACAAATGTATTCTAAAAGTTAATTTGCGACTGCGTTATGCTCGCACAAGTGATTAATTAAGTAACAATGATATTTACATTGTGCTTTCTTTAACTATGCTTTCTACTTATGATCTTGCGTTAACAATGAAATTATAATTGCACAAGTGTACTACCTGAGAGACATGAGAGTGTGATCCATTGGGCATAGCCCTGCATGATCAGAGGGGGACGGTGGGTGGGGGGCGGGGTGTGTGGTGGTGGGTGTAGACTCAGGAAAAACACATAAAAACGTAATTGAAACAATGAGGCTCGTCACACAACAATACACAACGTTTTGAAACATAGAGGGGCTGGTTAGGAGGAGCACAGCAAACAGATGGTCAAGGAATTGTGGACCATACAGAAAAGCAGGCTGAAACAAGAGAGAGATTCTACCAGACAGTGTCCCTGCACAAACCAGATAAAGGAGTTTCTATTGGCATGAGGTATGATTAGACTCACAGTAGACAATGGCTGAAAATGGTGACAGCACGAGAACCCCGAGGAAGAGCACTCAAGAAAATTCCTTGAGTCATGGACTCAGAGAATAGAAGGGCAGCTGCCATTCCGAGACTGATCAACTCGTGTCTTGGGGTAGTATAACATGCAAGTAGTGAGTGCTTGTACCTGATGATTTAATGTGTGAATAAACATTGATATGCCTTCCACCAGTCCGATTCTGTGAATTCTTCAAGAGTAAGTGCAGATTAGGCACAGCAACAATCTGATAGCTATATACAGGGTCTTACCAGGAACATAAACGCAAACAACGCCACGAGAGAAAATTACACGACCAGTAACAAAATTAGCAATGCTTCGTAGAGTTTACAGCCTTTATCAAAGACTCACCAGGAGTAACAACAACAGCAAAGAGGGATGAGAAAATGACAGGGGCAGTAATTCAGTTAAACACGGTTTATAGAATTAATAGCTGGATAAAGAGTCTTACCAGGAACACCAATAATAGCGAGGATGGGATAGTAAATATATTGAAGAACCTGAAGAGCTAAAACGATCCGATAGTCTAATGAGTACCAGTCATAATATGTGGAAAGATCGTCAAATTGCCAGATGAAACTCCTGTCCATTGTTGTAACATTACAATCTATTGTTCCCAGATTCTGATCTATCCTCTTACTCTGTCTGGAGCTGTTGGTCCCTCTTACTGCCGGGTTTGATGCTCCTGTTGACACTATGTGATAATACATTGAAATGACTCCCATATTATTAGAAGATGGAAACCCTCCAGTGAAACAATTAGGGTCCATGGAGACTGACATTAATTCCAGTCACTGAACAAACAGGTTCAGTTAACCCCTTTCAGTCCAGCACTGTTTGTACCACAATAAAGTAGAACATTTATCTGGTCTGGATGGGATGTCTGAGAGATGCTGAGGGAAGGGAAGGTGGGAATAGCGGAGGCACTGGACAGAATCTTTCAATCCTCCTTGGATATAGGAGTTGTGACAGAGGGCTGGAGGGTTGTAAATGTTACACCCTATTTGAAAAATAGGAGAGATGGGGTAGTCACTGTATTTACTGACCAGACAGTTTAATGTCACTGATGGGGAAATTTCATAACCCAGGACAAATATATTCATTGCTTTGAAAAATATGGAATAATAAATAGACAGCAGTAGGAATATGGTGATGACAAAGCATGTGTGGCAAACCTCAACAACAACTTATATTTATCTAGTGCTTTTAATGTTATAAAACATCCCAAAGTACTTCACAGGATCATTATGAAGCAAAGTATGACACTGAGACACAACAGGAGATATTAGATCAGATGACCAACAGCTTGAAGAAAGAGATAGGTTTTAAGGAGTACTTGAAAGGAGGAAAGCGAGACAGAAAGGTGGTGACCGTAGCGTCGTGGTAATATTACCAAAATTGTAATACCGAGGATCAGGCTGATTCTCTGAGGACATGGGTTCAAACCCCACCGTGGCAACTGGTGCAATTTAAATTTCAATAAGTTATAAAATTCAATTAATTAATACAAATCTGCATTTGAAAGCTATTCTCATCAATGGTGCCATGAAACTATCATTGATCATCGTTAAAAAAAAACAGCCTGGATTATTGATGTTCTTTTGCAATGGAAATCTGCCATCCTTATATGGTCTGGCCTCCATGTGACTCCAGACCCACAACGATGTGGTTGACTCTAAACTGACTTCTGAAATGTCCACCAAACCACTCAGTTATCAAGGGCAATTGGGGATGGGCAACAAATGCTGGTCTTGTCAGTGACACCCGCATCGCATGAAAGAATGAAAAAAGAAAACTGTGCCGTGAGGATATTCCAGAACTTTGGGCCTAGGCAGCTGAAATCCCGGACGCCAGTGGTGTAGGGATTAAAATCAGGGCGACACAAGAGGCTGAAATTAGAGGAGCACATGTCTCGCAGTGGGTTGTGGAGGTGGAGGAGATTACAGATATATGGGGGTGGGGTGGGGGAGAGACCATGGCGGCATCTGAAAACGAGGATGAGAATTTTAAAATCAAGACATTGCTTGACTGGGAGCCAATGTCGGTCAGTGATAGATGAACGGGACTTGGTGTGAGCTAAGGCATGGGCAGCAGAGTTTTGGATGACCTCAAGTTTACAGAGAGTAGAATGTTGGAGATCAGCCAGGAGTGAGTTGGAATAATCACATCTAGAGGTGACAAAGGCATCAATGAGGTTTCAGCAGCAGATGGGCTGAGACAGAGGTGAAGTCGGGCGATGTTACTGAGGTGGAAATAGGCGGTTGAAATGATATCCTGAAATGAGGTTCAAGCTCATTTTGTGTTCAAATGTGCCACCAAGGTTGTAAACATACTGTCCGAATCTCAGACTGTTACCAGGGAGAGGGATGGGATCAATAGCAAGGGAACAGAGTTGACGTGGGGTGTGAAAACAATGTCTTCAGTCTTCCCAATATTTAATTGGAGGAAATTTCTGCTCATCCAGTACTGGATGTCGGATAATCAGTCTGATAATTTAACAACAGTGGAGGAATGGAGAGAGGTGGTGGTGAGGTAAACATGATGGAGTTATTTGATAAAACAATGGAGAGGGTTGATGAGGGTGGTGTGATTGAAGTTATATATGTGGACGTTCAAAAGGTGTTTCATTAAGTGACATTCAATAGACAGGTTAGGAAAACTGAACCCTATGGATTAAAGGGACAGTGAGAGTGTGGATATAACATTGACTAAGGAACAGTAAACAGAGAGAAGTGGTGAAAGGTTGTTGTTCAGACTCAATGACAGTAGACAGTGGTGTTCCCTGGGGCTCGGTATTAGGACCACTGCTCTTTTTGCTCTTGGAAAACACGAGGTATGTAAGGCAGAGCCCTCTCCTCCTCGCTCTTTACAGAGCTTCCCCTCTCTGCAGCCTCTGCTCCATTTGTTGATCATGTTACAGACACAGCGACACTGTAACTACAGTCCCCATACCTCGTCCAGAGTTGGGTCACCAAATCCTCCGTCGACCCTGAATGTCTGCAGCAGCTCACAACACAACCTCCAGAAAACATCCAGAGCACCTCGACTAACTTTACAATGGCAGAAGTAAGTTAAAAGCCCCTCACCTGTAGGTTGGATGCCTCGTCCTTTAAATAACACTGGAGGGGATTCTTTGTGCTCCTGAATGTATGTACAGCTGAGAGTGACTAACACAGGCGGTCAGTGGACATGCAAAGACCAAGTTTCAAAGATGTACATCACAGCTGCTGGAGTGGGTGATTGAGACCATATTCAGTCCCTTCCTCACACTACAGACACACACACGTTACACACACGCTAGCACCCCGGCCAGCCTGGGTTTCCTGTACAATGTGCTGGATGTGACCAGCAGTGCAGCTCATACCATTTTATGGATCCAAACTTCCACAGCACCAGTGGAGCTGGAGAGATGAAATGTGTGGTCAGGGAGAGAGACAGAGGGAAAGAAACTCACTTTAAAAAGGGAATTAGAAAAAGACTTTAAGATGAACAAGTTTCAGGAATATTGGTAATGGACAGGGGATTGGGATAATCAGAGGGTTGCGGACATGAGGGATTTGATCACATGAGTGAGAATATTAAAATTGAGGTTTTACTGGACCAAGAGCCAATGTAGGTCAGTGAGCACAGGGATGTTGGGTGAACAAAATCTAATGTAAATTAGAAGATGGCAGCAGAGTTTTGGATGATCAGAAGGTTACAGATAGTAGAATGTGGGAGACCAGCCAGGAGTGTTAGAATAGTCAAGTCTTGAGGTAACATAGACATGGATGAGGGTTTCAGCAGCAGATGAACTGAGCTCTCTCTCTCTCTCTGTTTCTCTCTCTGTCTCCCTCACTTGCTCTGTCCCACACTCAGAGTCTTATATTCTTCAATCCTGTCGCCTCTTACTTTTGTAAACTCCAGCTGATATAAGAGGAGCCTGTCCAGCTTTTCAACATAAGGTAACCCGCCCATTCCAGGTTTTAGTCCAGTAAAGCTTCTCTGAACTGCTTCCAACCCATTTACATCCTTTCTTAAATAAGGAGACCAATACTGTACACAGTACTCCAGATGAGGTCTCTGTATAACTGAAATATAAACACTCTAATTTTGTGTCCTATTCCGCTTGCAATAAATGATAATATTCTATTAGCTTTCCTAATTACTTGCTGAACCTGCAGACTAACCTTATACAATTCATGCACCAGGATACGCATATCCCTCTGCATCTCAGATTTCTTCAATCCATCACCATTCAGATAACATTCTTGGTTTTTAATATTCCTGCCAAAATGGATTTGGAGACAGAGAGAGTTTACACACGATCAAACGTGTGTGTGTCATCACTAAGAGTTGCGGGGCGGGGCGGGACGAGTGGAGCGGAATTTTAAGAGAGTTTTGAATAAGTAATGCCAGAAATACAATGTCATTGGCATATGATAGGAAATAGTCAATTGAACAGGTAAACGTTCGAAATGTAACAGTCTTTGAGCAAGTGAAAGAGGGGAAGGGGGAAGAAGAACACGAAGGAAGGATTGTGATGGGACGGAAAGGGGAGAGTTTAAATGACAGATTGTTACATTTCTAACCATTACCAGTTCTGATGAATGGTTAGGAAAACTGAACCCTATGGATTAAAGGGACAGTGACAATGTGGCTATAACATTGACTAAGGAACAGTAAACAGAGAGAAGTGGTGAAAGGTTGTTGTACAGACTCAATGACAGTAGACAGTGGTGTTCCCTAGGGCTCGATATTAGGACCACTGCTCTTTTTTCTCTTGTAAAACACGAGGTATGTAAGGCAGAGCTGAAACGTTAACTCTGTTTCTCTCTGCACAGATGGTGCCGGACCTGCTGACTATTTCTGACAATTTCTGTTCTCATTGCAGAGTTCCAGCAGCCGCAGTATTTTGCTTTCAGTTTAGTATTTAATTCACTGTCACTTCTCTTCCAGGAATGCCTACCTTGAAGAAGTTCTGCTCTTCTCTTGAAGAGCTTAGGGCCTCGGCAGCTGAAGGCACGGCCGCCAATTGTAGAGTAATTAAACTCGGGATGTTCAAGAGACCAGAATTATATGACGTTTCAATGCTGCAGTGGAAGCTCAGACTGAGGTCATGAGATCCATGCTTGCTGCCATGCAGGATCAGACTGCTGCCATCATGGCTGTGGATCTCAGTGTTCAAAGGGGTTTGCAGGATCTGACAGCAGTCCAGCAATCTGTAATCCAGTAGATTACTAGGATTGCTGAGGTGTCGCCCCGTGGGAATGACAGTGTCTCTGTGGAGAAGGAACCTGTTGTCCTCTCTCAGGATGACAGTATTTGTTCTCCATTCACTGTCACTCCACCAGTGTCCTTGCTGTTACCCATCAGCCAGCCCAGGCTGCTGCTGCCCATGTCGAGGTGGTGCAGTCCGATTCCAAGTCCTCAAGTCACAGAGCTGCTCGGGGACATCCTGCAAGGCCATCTGCAGTCTCCCCAGTGAAAGTCAGCAGCCTTCCACCAGCCATGCTGCAGTCACTGGAGAAACACTGTATCGGAGCACTAGGCAAGTCGAGGGAACCCACAAGACAGGCACTAAGGGAATACACAAGGGTGAATAGTTCAGTTTTGTTTGGATAATTGGATGTGCTGTTGGATAAAGATGTTAATGAAAAGATTGTTGTTGGTGTTTTTTATTGCAGGATGGTGACCACGGGGACACTGTGGGACATTCACCAACATGATGTACTGGGCATGCTCACACACCAACTGTACATTAATGGAGTGAGATTTTATTCAGTTCCTGTACCTCTCCCCGTTGACATGGGGACACCGTAGAGACAACTCGACCATCAGGAATGTGGCTCTCCTGACAAAGCCACGGGACCTCTTATCCTGCTTCTCCCCGCTGAGGGAGAAAATGATGTATTAACTTCACCCAACATAGATGGCCTCTCTCACCTAGCGGATGCATCAATGGACAACACACAGTCCTCGCAACTACAGGCCAGTTAGTCCAACATCAGTGGTGGGAAAAGTTTTAGAACAATAATCAGGGATAAAACAGCAGGCATGTTGAGAGGATTGAGTTAATTCAGGATAGCCGGTATAGATTTACAAAAGGAAAGTCATGCTTGACTAATTTAATTGCACTTTTGATGATGTAATAGAGAAGGTTGATGAAGGGAATGTGATGGATGTTGTCTAGATTGGTTTGAAGAATGTGTTTGATAAAATACCACAAAAAAGGTTAATAACCAACATTGAGTCAAATGGAACGGGAGGGTCAGTGTCCAATTGGATAAAATAATGGTTTACATAGAGAAAACAGTGTGTCATAGTAAATGACAGTTTTTCAGACTGCAAGATGTTAGACAGTGAGTGTTCCCCCAGGGTCAGTGCTCGGGCCACTGTTTATTTTTGCTGTGTATAAATGACTTGGATCTTGGAATACAGAGTAGAATTTCAAAATCCGCCTCTGATACCAAATTTGGAGCTATGACAAACAGTGAGTATGTTCAGAACCACCTGCGACAGGACATAGATACTATGTAGATTGAGCAGACAAGTGGCAGATGAAAGTGTGAGACAAGTGTGAGGTGAGGCATTTTGACAGAGAGGATAGGATGGCAATATAGACTTAATAACACAGTTCTAAACAGTGTGCAGGAACAGAGAGACCTGTGGGTGCATGTGTATCCATCTTTAAAGGTGACAGGACATATTGAGAGATTGGATAGTAAAACACATATAATCTTGGATTTCATAATGAGAGGTATTGAGTTCAAAAGCAGAGAAGTTATGATGAATGTTTAAAAATCTCTGGTTAGGTCTCAGCTGGACTAGTTTGTCCAATTCTGATCATCACACTTCAGAAAGACTGTGAAGGTCTTTGAAATGGTGCTGAAGAGATTTAACAGAATGGTTCCAGGGATGGTGGATTTTAGTTCCAAGGTTAGGTTACAAGATTATGACAGGTCTGGATAATTTAGACAATGAAAAAGTGTTCCCATTAACTGATGGAAGAAGGACGAGGAGCACGGATTCAATGTTTTGGACAAGAGATGCAGGGGGAATATGAGGAAGAACATTTTTCTTTATGCAGCGGGTGTTAATGATCTGGAACTCACTGCCCACAAGTGCGTTAGAAGCAGAGACAATCATTAATTTCAAATGAAAGCTGGTGGGGACCTGAATGAAATAAATTTGCTCCAGGGATTGAGCGGGCGAGTGGGACTGAATGGATTGTTCCATGGAGAGCCAGCATGTACATAATGGGATGAATGGCCTCCTTCTATGTCGTAAATGGCTCCATCAGTCTCTGTGACTCGATGTTGGATACTTCTCCTGCTCCTGCCTGGAAAGATCCAGATACATAGAAGTTCAAATGAAACTGTGACCTTAACAGCCACTGACAGCTCCGTCCTCACCCTGGTGTGAGGCTCCAGGTCGTGTTACTGGAGGTGACACAGCTCTGTGACCACCTCCTTATTGAATCAGAGTCACCTCACACACTGCTCCTGGGTTAGGTGTAGGTAGCAAAAGTGTTCTTGGAAAACCGGAGGTGCGTAGGGCAGAGCCCCCTCTTCCTCCCACTTTACAGAGCTTCCCCTCTATGCAGCCTCTGCTCCATTTGTTACAGACCCAGAGACACTGTAACTACAGTCCCCATACCTTGTCCAAATTTGCGTCACCAAATCCTCTGTCCTCCCTGAATGTCGGCAGCAGCTCACAACACAACCTCCAGAGAACCATCCATAGCACCTCCACTAACATTACAATAGCAGAAGTAAGTCAAAAACCCCTCACCTGTAAGTTGGATGCCTGGTCCTTTTTAAATAACACTAGAGGGGCTTCCTTGTGCTGCTGAATGGATGTTCAGCTGAGAGTGACTAGCACAGGCATTCCGTGGACAGTCCAAGTTTCAAAGACGTACATCACAGCTGCTGGAATGGCTGATAGAAGATATATACAGACCCCTCCTCACGCTACCAGCACATGCTTGGTGAACGGGGGCTCGAGCCCTCTCCAGCATGGAACACTTGAAGTGACTGGCAGAGCAGCTCGTATTATTTTATGGATCCAGAGTTACATGGCGTTCGGCCCAGTGGCGCTGCAGAGCTGAAAATCATTGCCAGAGTAGATAAACAGAGAGAACGACGATCGGATCATATGAATTAGGGGCAGAAGTAGGCCATTCAGCCCGTCAAGCCTGCTCCACCATCTAATAAGATCATGGCTGATCTGTTTGCGTTTCGAATTCCACACCCCCATCTACCCCCGATAAACTTGGATTCTCTTGCCTAACAAAAATCTATCTACCTCTGCGTTAAAAATATACAATGACTCCCCCTCAACCACCATCTAAGGCAGAGATTTCCAACATCACACAATCATCTGAGGAAAAGAAAAGTCTCCTCATCTCTGTCTGAAAAGGGCGACCCCTAATTTTCAAACAGTGCCTTTTCAAAAAGTTACTTTTAAAAAGGAATTGAAGAAAAGACTTTCAGGCAAAAGAGTTGTAGGAATATGGGAATGGAGAGGGGAATGGGATTAATTGGAGGGGTGAGGCCATGGAGAGATTCAACCACAATAATGAGAATATTAAAATTAAGGTGCTGCCAGACCGGGAGCTAATGTAGATCAGTGAGCACAGGGGTGATGGGTGATCGGGATTTGGTGTGAGTTAGAATACAGGCAGCATAGTTATGGATGGGCTGTGGTTTCTGGAGGTTTATAATTGGGAGGGTGACCAGAATAGAATTGGAATAGTCAAGTGTGTATTTAACAAAGGCACAGATGAGTGTTTATGCAGCAGATGGGCTGAGGCAGAGGTGGAGACGTGTGTAAGTACAGAGGTGGTAGTAGGCAGGGTTGGTGAGAATATGGAGATGAACTCAGCTCAGATTTAAATAGAACACAGAGGTTGCAAACTGTCTGGTTCAGCATCAGATATTTGGCAATGAGGAGATCACGGTTCATGGATAGTAGATGGAATTTCTTATGGAGATCAATGAAAACTCCACTCTTCCCAAATTTAAATAGCAAGAACATTATTTCAGTGAAACAAATTTTACAGATGTCATAGCGGGAAATACAGATTTTCCAGGGACAGCAACAGCAGCAAAGATCGGAGAGTAAATTACAGGCACTCTAATGCACTTGGCAATGGTTTATAGAGCTAATACCTGGAGACATATATTTGCCAGGAATAACAACAGCAGCAAGGAGGGCAGAGGAAATGACAAGAATGGGAATGCAGTTAAACATGGTTTATCGAATTAATAGTTAGATACAGAGACTTACTAGGGACACCAATAATAGCCAGGAAGGGGTAGTAAATGTATTGAATATTCCTCAGTGCGGAATAGATCAGACTGTTTAATGAGAACTGATCATAATCTGCAGAAAGAAAGTTAAACTCCCAGATGAAACTCCTGCCCATTGTTGTAATATTCCAATCTATTGTTCTCTGATTCTAATCTATTCTCTTCCTCTCTCCAGAGCCGCTGATCCCTATTAGTGCTGGGAGTGATGTGATACTTCCACTGACACTATGCAAAGGCACAGATGAGGGTTAGTGCAGCAGATGGGCGGAGGCAGAGGTGGAGATGGGTGATATTACAGAGGTGGTAGTAGGCAGGGTTTGTGAAGGAGAGAATATGGAGATGAACACAGCTCAGGTTTAAATAGAACACAGAGGTTGCAAACAGTCTGGTTCAGTCTCAGACATTGGACTTCGAGTATGTCGTTCACAGATCGGGGACAGGATTTCTTTTGGAGACCAATAACACTAGTTTCGGGCTTCAGAGAACTAAAAATTACTTGAACAGTATTTCAGTGAACCAGGGTTTACAGATCGTATTTGTGGAAATGAAGACTTACCAGGGCAGTAGCAGCAGGAAAGATGAGAATAAATTACTAGAACTATAATACTATTAGCAATGGTTGTAGAGCTAATAGCTGGAGACAGAGATTCACCAGGACTGACAACAGCAGTAAGGAGGGCAGAGTAAATTCCAGGAACATTATTGCAGTTAAATATGGTTTATAATATTAATAGCTGTATTGACAAACTTACCAGGGACACCAACAATAGCAAGGATGGGATAGTAAATATGTTGTATAATCAACAGTGCGTAATAGATCCGGGATGTTAAAGACAGTGAATCATCTGTATAAAGCATGTAAAGAGGCCATGATAATCCTCTGCCCACTTTTGTAACATTCCATTCCACTGTTCTCAGATTCTGACCCATTGTTGTAACATTCCAATCTATTGTTCTCAGGTTCCGATCTATCCTCTCCCTTTCTCTGGTGCAGCTGATGCCTGTAAGTGGTGAAGCTGACGATCGACTGGCACAATGGTATTAAACCTTGAAAGGAATCCCTTATTAATAGAAGATGGAAAACCTCCAGTGACACAATTAGGGTCCATGGAGACTGACATTAACTACAGTCACTGAACAAACAGGTTCTGTTAACCACTTTCCATCCAAACACTTTTTGTGCCTCAAAGAAGTAGAACATTTACCTGGTCTGTATGGGATGCATGAGGCTACTGAGGAAAGGAAATGTGGAAATAACAGAGGCCCTGGACAGAATCTTTCAATCGTCCTTGGATATGGGAGTGATAACAGAGAACTGGAGGGTTGTAAATGTTACTCCCTGTTTAAAAAAGGAGAGATGGGGTAAAACCTGTATTAATGACCAGTCAGTCTAATGTCGGTGGTTGGAAATTTCTAATGGTCACAAGCAGGATATAAGTATTCCTTACTCATAAAAGGGATAAAATTTGAGAAGCAGCACGCAAATGCGAATTCAAAATCATGTATGGCAAACGACAACAACAACTTATTTTATATAGTGTCTTTAATGTAATAAAACATCCCATGATGCTTCCTCATAAAACAAAACATGACACCGAGAGATATAAGAAATTATTAGGTCAGAGGACCAAAAGCGTGGTCAAAGATGTAAGTTTTAATGGGTGTCTTAAAAGAGGAAAGGGTGGTGGAGAGGTGGCGGGATGGAGAGGCGGAGAGGTGTAAGGAGGGTATTCTAGAGCTTGGAGCTGAGGCAACTGAAGGTGTGGTCACCAATGGTGGAACAGTTAAAATCAGGGATGCACAAGAGCCGGAATTAGAGGAGCACAGATATATACAGGACGGGGGCGAGGTCATGGAGGAAAAATAAGTTGAGAATTTAAATAAAGAGATTACTTGATCAGGAGTCAAAGTCGGTCAGTGATATGTGCACGGGACGTGGCACGATTTAGGACATGGCAGCAGAGTTCTGGAGGACATCAAATTTACAGAGAGTAGCAGGTGGGAAATCAGAGAAAAGTGTGTTGGAGTAGTCATTTCTAGGGAAAAGGAAGGCATGAATGAATTTCAGCAGCAGATGGGCTGAGACAGGGGTGAAGTCGGGCGCTGTTACTGAGGTGGACGTAGGCGGTTGTAATGATATCCTGAAAATGAGGTTAAAGCTCATTTTGTGATCAAATGTGATACTAAGGCTGCAAACAAACTGTATGAATCTCAGACTGATACAGGGAGAGGGATGGAATCAATAGCAAGGGAGCAGAGTTGGAGTGGGGAGTGAAAACAAGTCTTCCCAATATTTAATTGGAGGAAATTTCTGCTCATCCAGTACTGGATGTCGGATAAGCAGTCTGATAATTTAACAACAGTGGAGAGAGGTAGTGCTGAGGTAAACTTGATGGAGTTCTTTGATAAAACAATGGAGAGGGTTCATGAGGGTGGTGTGATTGAAGTCATATATATGGACTTTCAAAAGGTGTTTGATCAAATCACATTCAATAGACAGGTTAGGAAAACTGAACCCTATGGATTCAAGGGACAGTGACAGTGTGGATATAACATTGGCTAAGGAACAGTAAACAGAGAGAAGTGCTGAAAGGTTGTTGTTCAGACTCGATGGGAGTATACAGTGGTGTTTTCCCGGGCTCGTTATTCGGATCACTGTTCTTTTTGCTCTTGGAAAACCCGGGGTGGGTAGAGCAGAGCCCCCTCCTCCGCCCACTTTGCACAGTTTCCCCTCTCTGCAGCCTCTGCTCCATTTGTTGGTCATGTTACAGACCCAGAGACACTGGAACGACAGTCCCGATAACTTGTCCAGAGTTGGGTCAACAAATCCTCTGTCCTCCCTGAATGTCTGCAGCAGCTCACAACACAATCTGCAGAAAACCATCCACAGCACCTCCACTAACTTTACAATGGCAGAAGTCAGTAAAAAGCCCTACACCTGTAAGATGGATACCCGGTCAATTTAAATAACACTAGAGGGGGTTCTTCGTGCTGCTGAATGTATGTTCAGCTGAGAGTGACTGACACAGACGGTCAGTGGACATGCAAAGACCAAGTTTCAAAGTCGTACATCAAAGCTGCCGGAATGGCTGACTGACACCATATTCAGACCTTCCTCACTCGACAGGCACACACACATTGCACCCACTCCAGCACCCTGGCCAGCCTGTGTGTCCTGTACAATGTACTGGATGTGACCGGCAGTGCAGCTCACACCATTTTATGGATCCAAACTTCCACAGCACCAGTGGAGCTGGAGAGATGAAATTTGTGGTCAGGGATAGAGACAGAGGGAAATAAACTCACTTCAAAAAGGGAATTAGAAAAATACTTTAAGATGAACAAGCTTCAGGAATATTGGAAATGAACAGGGGATTGGGATAATCAGAGGGGTGAGGACATGAGGGAATTGATCATACGAGTGAGAATATTAAACTTGAGGTGTTACTGGACCAAGAGCCAATGTCGATCAGTGAGCACAGGGATAGAACAAAGAACAAAGAAAATTACATCACAGGAACAGCCCTTCGGCCCTCCAAGCCTGCGCCGATCCAGATCCTCTCTCTAAACATGTCGCCTATTTTCTAAGGGTCTGTATCTCTTTTCTTCCTGCCCATTCATGTATCTGTCTAGATACATCTTAAAATACGCCATCGTGCCCGCATCCACCACCTCCGCTGGCAACACATTCCAGGCACCCACCACCCTCTGCGTAAAGAACTTTCCACGCATATCCCCCCTAAACTTTTCCCCTTTCACTTTGAACTCGTGTCCTCTAGTAATTGAATTCCCCACTCTGGGAAAAAGCTTCTTGCTATCCACCCTGTCTACACCTCTCATGATTTCGTACACCTCAATCAGGTCCCCCCTCAACCTCCGTGTTCCTAATGAAAATAATCCTAATCTACTCAATCTCTCTTCATAGCTAGTGCCCTCCATACCAGGCAACATCCTGGTCAACCTCCTCTGCACCCTCTCCAAAGCATTCACATCCTTTTGGTAATGTGGCGACCAGAACTGCACGCAGTATTCCAAATGTGGCCGAACCAAAGTCCTATACAACTGTAACATGACATGCCTACTCTTGTACTCAATACCCCGTCCGATGAAGGAAAGCATGCCGTATGCCTTCTTGACCACTCTATTTACCTGCGTTGCCACCTTCAGGGAACAGTGGATCTGAACACCCAAATCTCTCTGGCCATCAATTTTCCCCAGGACTTTTCCATTTACTGTATAGTTCACTCTTGAATTGGATCTTCCAAAATGCATCACCTCGCATTTGCCCTGATTGAACTCCATCTGCCATTTCTCTGCCCAACTCTCCAATCTATCTATATTCTGCTGTATTCTCTGACAGTCCCCTTCACTATCTGCTACTCCACCAATCTTAGTGTCTTCTGCAAACTTGCTTAGCAGTCCACCTATACTTTCCTCCAAATCATTAATGTATATCACAAACAACAGTGGTCCGAGCACGGATCCCTGTGGAACACCACTGGTCACACGTCTCCATTTTGAGAAACTCCCCTCTACTGCTACTCTCTGTCTCCTGTTGTCCAGCCAGTTATTTATCCATCTAGCTAGTACACCTTGGACCCCATGCGCCTTCACTTTCTCCATCAGCCTGCCATGGGGAACCTTATCAAACGCCTTACTGAAGTCCATGTATATGACATCGACAGCCCTTCCCTCATCAATCAACTTTGTCACTTCCTCAAATAATTCTATTAAGTTGGTAAGACATGACCTTCCCTGCACAAAACCATGTTGCCTATCACTGATAAGCCCATTTTCTTCCAAATGGGAATAGATCCTATCCCTCAGTATCTTCTCCAGCAGCTTCCCTACCACTGACGTCAGGCTCACCGGTCTATAATTACCTGGATTATCCCTGCTATCCTTCTTAAACAAGTGGACAACATTAGCAATTCTCCAGTCCTCCGGGACCTCACCCGTGTTTAAGGATGCTGCAAAGATATCTGTTAACGCCCCAGCTATTTCCTCTCTCGCTTCCCTCAGTAACCTGGCATAGATCCCATCCGGACCTGGGGACTTATCCACCTTAATGCCCTTTAGAATACCCAACACTTCCTCCCTCCTTCTGCCGACTTGACCGAGAGTAATCAAACATCTGTTCCTAACCTCAACATCCGTCATGTCCCTCTCCTCGGTGAATACCGATGCAAAGTACTCGTTTGGAATCTCACCCATTTTCGCTGAGTCCAAGCATAACATTCCTCCTTTGTCCTTTAGTGGGCCGATCCTTTCTCTCGTTACCCTCTTTCTCCTTATATATGAATAAAAGGCTTTGGGATTTTCCTTAACCCTGTTTGCTAAATATATTTCATGACCCCTTTTAGCCCTCTTAATTCCTCGTTTCAGATTGGTCCTACATTCCCGATATTCTTTCAAAGCTTCGTCTTTCATCAGCCGCCTACACCTTATGTATGCTTCCTTTTTCCTCTTAGCTAGTCTCACAATTTCACCTGTCATCCATGGTTCCCTAATCCCTAATGTTGGGTGAACAGAATTTAGTGTAAATTAGAAGGTGACAGCAGAGTTTTGGATGACCACAAGGTTGCAGAGAATAGAATGTGGGGGATCAGCCAGGAGTGTGTTGGAATAGTTAAGTCTCGAGGTAACAGTCAGGTCCTCCAGCCAAAATGGACAGTTTGACCTTTTCTCACATTATACTCCATTTGCCAGTTCTTTGACCACTCATTTAACCTATCTATATCCCTTTGTAACCTCCTTATGTCCTCTTGAGAACTTACCTTCTTACCTATCTTGGAGTCATTAGCAAATTTCGCAAGCATACCTTCGGTCCATTCATCAAAATCATTTATATCAATTGTAAAAAGTTGAGGCCCCAGCACTGATCGCGGTGGCACACCACTCGTTGCAGCTTGCCAACCAGAAAATAACCCATTTATGCCTACTCTGTTTCCTGTTAGCTAGCCAATCCTCTATCCATGCCAATTGTGTTACCCCCTACACGATGAGCTTTTATTTTCCACAATGACGTTTGATGTGGTCTGTAAATCTAAGTACTGTAAATCCACCAGTTCCCCTTTATCCACAGTACATGTTACTTCTTCAAAGAACTCCAGTATATTGGTTAAACATGATTTCCCTTTCACAAAACCATGTTGACTCTCCCTCATCACCTTGATTTTTTCGACGTGCTTTAACGTCTTTCTAACGTCTTTAATAATAGCTTCCAACATCTGATCCATATCTGAAGCCATTCTCACCTGCCACAGGTCCTATGTACACTATGTCATTTCTGATGTTATGCTCTATTTGAACTGTTACTCCTCAAAGAGCATAGAATTATAGAGATATACAGCACAGAAACAGGACCTTCAGCCCACTGTGTCTGTGCCGGCCATCAAGCACCGAACTATTCTAATCCCAATTCCCAGCACTTGGCCTGTAGCCTTGTTTGCCATGGCGATTCAAGTGCTCATCTAAATACTTCTGAAATGCTGTGAGTGCTCCTGCCCGGACCATCTCTTAAGGCAGTGCGTTCCAGATTCGAACCACCCTCTGGGTGAAAATTATTTTCCTCAAATCCCTTCTAAACCTCCTGCCCCTTACCTCAAATCGATTCCCCCTGGTTATTGACCCGTCCGCTCAGGGAAAAAAGATTCTTCATATCTACCTATCAATGCCCCTCGTTATTTTGTATAGCTCAATCATGACACCCCTCATCCTTTTCTGCTCTAAGGAAAACAACCCTAGCCTTTTCTGTCGCTCTTCATAGCTGAAATGCTCCAGCCCAGGCAACATCCTGGTGAATCTATTCTGCACCCTCTCCATTGCAATCACATCCTTTTGATAGTGCGGCAACCAGAACTATACACAGTCCTCCAGTTGTGGCCTAACTGGAGTTTTATGCTCCATCATAACCTCCCTGCTCTTATATTCTATGCCTCGGCTAATAAAGGCAAGTGTCCCATACGTCTTCCTGTCCTCATTGTATACCTGTGCTGCTGCCTTCAGTGATCAATGGACAAGTACACCTCGGTCCCTCTGACCTTCAGTACTTCCTAGGGTCCTACCATCCATTGTATATTTCCTTGCCTTGTTCGCCCTCCCAAAATGCATCACCTCACACTTCTCAGGATTACATTCCATGTGCCACTCCTCTGCCCATCTTACCAGCCCATCTATATCATCCTGTAATCTAAGGCTTTCCTCCTCACGATTTACAACACCACCAATTTTCGTGTCAGCTGTGAACTTACTGATCAGACCTCCTATATTCACGTCCAAATCATTAATGTACACTACAAACAGCAAGAGTCCCAGCACCGATCCCTGCAGTACACCACGGGTCACAGGCTTCCACTTGCAAAAATAACCCTTGACCATCACACTCTGCCTCCTGCCACTAAGCCAATTTTGGATCCAATTTGGCAAGTTGCCCTGGATCCCATGGGCTCTTACCTTCTTAACAAATCTCCCATGCGGGACCCCATCAAAAGCCTTACTGAAGTCCATATAGACTACTGCTTTACCCTCCTTTACACCCCTAGTCACCGCCTCGAAAATAATCAATCAATTTAGTTAGACACGAACTCCCCTTGACAAAGCCATGCTGACTATTCCTGATTAATCCCTGCCTCTCCACGTGGAGATTACTCCTGTCCCTCCGAATTTTTTCCAATGGTTTCCCTGCAATAATTTGCTTGTGACCCTTCGACTTCCTTTCTGTTAATCTGTGACCCGAGATCAGATCTTACAGTGGTGTAGGAGTGGCAACAGAGTTCCTGCCTTCCATATAATATGATTTTGCAGGGTGGAAGATGAAGAGATGAAATGTGTGCTCAGGGATAGAGACAGAGGGAAAGAAACCCACCTTTAAAAAGGGAATTCGCAAAAGACTTTAAGATTAGAATTAGAATCAGAATTAGAACATTACAGCGCAGTACAGGCCCTTCGGCCCTCGATGTTGCGCCGACCATCTGACCTACACTATTCCATTTTCATCCATATGTCTATCTAATGACCACTTAAATGCCCTTAAAGTTGGCGAGTCTACTACTGTTGCAGGCAGGGCGTTCCACGCCCCTACTACACTCTGCGTAAAGAAACTACCTCTGACATCTGTCCTATATCTTTCACCCCTCAACTTAAAGCTATGTCCCCTCGTGTTTGCCATCATCATCCGAGGAAAAAGACTCTCACTATCCACCCTATCTAACCCTCTGATTATCTTGTATGTCTCTATTACGTCACCTCTCCTCCTCCTTCTCTCTAACGAAAACAACCCCAAGTCCCTCAGCCTTTCCTCGTAAGACCTTCCCTCCGTACCAGACAACATCCTAGTAAATCTCCTCTGCACCCTTTCTAAAGCTTCCACATCCTTCCTATAATGCGGTGACCAGAACTGCAAACAATACTCAAGGTACGGCCTCACCAGAGTTTTGTACAGCTGCATCATGACCTCGTGGCTCCAAAACTCGATCCCCCTACTAATAAAAGCTAACACACCATATGCCTTCTTAACAGCCCTATTAACCTGGGTAGCAACATTCAGGGATTTATGTACCTGGACACCAAGATCTCTCTGCTCATCTACACTACCAAGAATCTTCCCATTCGCCCAGTACTCTGCATTGCTGTTACACCTTCCAAAGTGAATCACCTCACACTTCTCCGCATTAAACTCCATTTGCCATCTCTCAGACCAGCTCTGCAGCCGATCTATGTCCCTCTGTAACCTACAACATCCTTCGACACTGTCCACAACCCCACCGACCTTCGTGTCATCCGCAAATTTACCAACCCACCCTTCTACACCCTCATCCAGGTCATTTATAAAAATGACAAACAGCAGTGGCCCCAAAACAGAACCTTGCGGTACACCACTAGTAACTAAACTCCAGGATGAACATTTGCCATCAACCACCACCGTCTGTCTTCTTTCAGCTAGCCAATGTCTGATCCAAAGCTCTAAATCACCTTCAACCCCATACTTCCGTATTTTCTGCAATCGCCTACCGTGGCGAACCTTATCAAACGCCTTACTGAAATCCATATACACCACATCCACGGCTTTACCCTCATCCACCTGTTTGGTCACCTTGTCAAAAAACTCAATAAGGTTTGTGAGGCACGACCTACCTTTCACAAAACCGTGCTGACTATCGCAAAGGAACTTATTCTTTTCAAGATGATTATAAATCCTGTCTCTTATAACCTTTTCCAACATTTTACCCACAACCGAAGTAAGGCTCACAGGTCTATAATTACCAGGGCTGTCTCTACTCCCCTTCTTGAACAAGGGGACAACATTTGCTATCCTCCAGTCTTCCGGCACTACTCCTGTCGACAATGACGACATAAAGATCAACAACAACGGCTCTGCAATCTCCTCCCTGGCTTCCCAGAGAATCCTAGGATAAATCCCATCTGGCCCAGAGGACTTATCTATTTTCACTCTTTCCAAAATTGCTAACACCTCCTCCTTGTGAATCTCAATCCCATCTAGCCTAGTAGGCTGTATCTCAGTAATCGCCTCGGCAACATTTTCTTTCTCTACTGTAAATGCTGACGAAAAATATTCATTTAACGCTTCCCCTATCTCCTCTGATTCCGCACACAACTTCCCACTACTATCCTTGATTGGCCCTGTTCTAACTCTTATCATTCTTTTATTCCTGATATACCTATAGAAAGCCTTAGGGTTTTCTTTGATCCGAACGCCAATGATTCTCGTGTCCTCTCCTTGCTCTTCTTAGCCCTCCCTTTAGATCCTTCCTGGCTAGCTTGTAACTCTCAAGCGCCCTAACTGAGCCTTCACGTCTCATCCTAACATAAGCCTCCGTCTTCCTCTTGACAAGCGCTTCAACTTCTTGAGTAAACCACGGCTCCCTCGCTCGACAACTTCCTCCCTGCCTGACAGGTACATACTTATCAAGGACAGGCATTAGCTGCTCCTTGAATAAGCTCCACATTTCGTTTGTGCCCAAACCCTGCAGTTTCCTTCCCCATCCTACGCATCCTAAATCTTGCCTAATCGCGTCATAATTTCCTTTCCCCCAGCTATAATTCTTGCCCTGCGGCATATACCTGTCCCTGCCCATCGCTAAGGTAAACCTAACCGAATTGTGATCACTATCGCCGAAGTGCTCACCTACATCTAAATCGAACACCTGGCCGGGTTCATTACCCAGTACCAATTGGGCGGCACAGTGGTGCAGTGGTTAGCACCGCAGCCTCACAGCTCCAGGGACCCGGGTTCGATTCTGGGTACTGCCTGTGCGGAGTTTGCAAGTTCTCCCTGTGTCTTCGTGGGTTTCCTCCGGGTGCTCCGGTTTCCTCCCACATGCCAAAGACTTATAGGTTAATTGGCCATTATTAATTGCCCCTAGTATAGGTAGGTGGTAGGGAAATATCTAGGGACTGGTGGGGATGTGATAGGAATATGGGATTAGTATAAATGGGTGGTTGATGGTCGGCACAGACTCGCTGGGCCGAAGGGCCTGTTTCAGTGCTGTATCTCTAAACATAAACTAAACATAAACAAATCCAATGTGGCATCGCCCCTTATTGGCCTGTCTACATACTGTGTCAGAAAACCCTCCTGCACACACTGGATAAAAACTGACCCATCTAAAGTACTCGAACTATTGTATTTCCAGTCAATATTTGGAAAGGTAAAGTCCCCCATAACCACTACCCTGTTACTCTCACCCCTGTCGAGAACCATCTTTGCTATCCTTTCCTCTACATCTCTGGAAGTATTCGGAGGTCCAAAGAAAACTCCCAACAGGGTGACCTCTCCTCTCCTGTTTCTGACCTCGGCCCATACTACCTCAGTAGATGAGTCCTCAAACGTCCTTTCTGCCGCTGTAATACTTTCCTTGATTAACAATGCCACACACCCCTCCCCCCTCTTTTACCCTCTTCTCTGTTCTTACTGAAACATCGAAATCCCGGAACCTGCAACATCCATTCGTGCCCCTGCTCTACCCATGTCTCTGAAATGGCCACAACATCAGGATCCCAGGTACCAACCCATGCTGCAAGCTCACCCACCTTATTCCGGATGCTCCTGGCGTTGAAGTAGACACACTTTAAACCAAGTTCTTGCTTGCCAGTGCCCTCTTGCCAGTGCCCTCTGTAACCTTATCCCCTACCTCACTACTCTCAACAGCCTGTACACTGGAACTACAATTTAGGTTCCCATTCCCCTGCTGATTGAGTTTAAACCCCCCCGAAGAGCACTAACAAATCTGCCCCCCAGGATATTGGTACCCCTCTGGTTCAGGTGAAGACCATCCTGTTTGTAGAGGTCCCACCGACCCCAGAAAGAGCCCCAATTATCCAGGAAACCAAAACCCTCCCTCCTACACCATCCCTGCAGCCACGTGTTCAACTCCTCTCTCTCCCTATTCCTCTCTTCGCTAGCACGTGGCACGGGCAACAACCCAGAGATAACAACTCTGGTTGTTCTCACTCTAAGCTTCCACCCAAGCTCCCTGAATTTCTGCCTTAAATCCCCATCTCTCTTCCTACCTATGTCGTTGGTGCCTATGTGGACCACGACTTGGGGGATGAACAAGTTTCAGGAATATTGGAAATGGACAGGGGATTGGGATAATCAGAAGGACGAGTACATGGAGGGACTTGATCTCATGGTTGGAATATTAAAATTGTGGTGTTACTGGACCAAGAGCCAATGTCGGTCAGTGAGCATAGGGATGTTGGGTGAACAGAATTTGGTGTAAATTAGAAGATGGCAGCAGAGTTTTGGATGACCACAAGGTTACAGAGAGTAGAATGTGGGAAACAAGCCAGCAGTGTGTTAGAATAGTCAAATCTCGAGGTAACAAAGGCATGGATGAGGTTTTCAGCAACCGATGAGCTCAGCTGTCCCTTTCTCTCTTTCTCTATCTCTCCCTCCCTCTTTCTGTCGCCCTCACGTGCTCTATCCCACGCCCTGAATCTTAAATGTTTCAATCAAGTCGCCCCTTACTCTTCTAAACTCCAGCTGATATAAGACTATCCTGTCCAGCCTTTCCTCATAAGACATTCCGCCCATATTATTCTAATAAACCTTCTCTGAACTGCTTGCAACGCATTTACATGTTTCCTTAAATAAGGAGACCAGTACTGAACACAGAACTCCAGATAATGTCTCACCACTGCCCTCCCTACCTTTGTATTCAATTCCACTCACAATAAGTGATAACATTATATTAAGCTTTCCTAACTAAGTCGAGGAAGGGAAGGGAAGTGTCAGAGATGGACCATGTAAAGGTGAGAGAAGGGTGGAAATTGGAAGCAAAGTTGATAAAGCTTTCTAGCTCCACCAACACCCTCCTCCACCTGGCTGAACTTGTTCTCACATTGAACAACTTCTCCTTCAACTCCATGCAATTCGTTCAAGTAAAAGGTGTCGCTATGTGTACCCGCATGGGTCCTAGTTATGCCTGTCTTTTTGTGGGATATGTCGAGCATTCTTTGTTCCAGTCCTACTCAGGCCCCCTCCCCCAACTCTTTTTCCGCTACATTGATGACTGTATCGGTGCCGTTTCCTGCTCCCGCCCCGAACTAGAAAACTTTATCAACTTTGCTTCCAATTTCCACCCTTCTCTCACCTTTACATGGTCCATCTCTGACACTTCCCTTCCCTTCCTCGACTTCTCTGTCTCCATCTCTGGGGATAGGTTGTCTACCAATATCCATTATAAGCCCACTGACTCCCACAGCTACCTCGACTACACTTCTTCACACCCTACCTCCTGTAAGGACTCCATTCCATTCTCCCAGTTTCTCCGTCTCCGACGCATCTGCTCTGATGATGCTACCTTCCATGACGGTGCTTCTGATATGACCTCCTTTTTCCTCAACCGAGGATTTCCCCCCACTGTGGTTGACAGGGCCCTCAACCGTGTCCGACCCATTCCCCGCACCTCTACCCTCACCCCTTCCCCTCCCTCCCAGAACTGTGACAGGGTTCCCCTTGTCCTCACTTTTCATCCCACCAGCCTCCATATCCAAAGGATCATCCTCTGCCATTTCCGCCACCTACAGCATGATGCCACTACCAGTCGCATCTTCCCCTCCCTTCCCCTGTCAGCATTCCGAAGGGATCGTTCCCTCCGCGACACCCTGGTCCACTCCTCCATTACCCCCACCACCTCGTCCCCGTCCCAGGGCACCTTCCCCT
Organism: Heterodontus francisci; assembly: GCF_036365525.1. Lineage (NCBI taxonomy): Eukaryota > Metazoa > Chordata > Chondrichthyes > Heterodontiformes > Heterodontidae > Heterodontus > Heterodontus francisci. The sequence continues at coordinate 2,022,700 of NW_027141841.1, forward strand.
GCAATCGCAGGAGGTGTAGCTTTCGGTGTGCAGCTTTTCCAGGAGCACAGGCATTGCGAGCGAGGAGTGAACAGCTGGGAAGTCAATTTCATCGGGAGTTTCGGTGGAGCAGGGACTGCTGGCTTTTCCAGGAGCACAGGCATTGCGAGCGAGGAGTGAACAGCTGGGAAGTCAATTTCATCGGGAGTTTCGGTGGAGCAGGGACTGCTGGGTAGGTAGAAACCTATATATTTGGGCAGTGTAAATTCTCTTACCTTTTCGCTGTGCAGCTTTTCCAGGAGCACAGGCATTGCGAGCGAGGAGTGAACAGCTGGGAAGTCAATTTCATCGGGAGTTTCGGTGGAGCAGGGACTGCTGGGTAAGTAGAAACCTATATATTTGGGCTGTTTCTGAACCCAAGACACTACTCTTGTAGTGTCTCCCACCCGTCCTCCTCCTCTGACCAAAAAAAAGGACTCGGTTGTGTGTAGGTAAGGGAAGGCTTTTTCTATTACTCTTCTTGTTTTATCGTGTGATTGGTTAAAAACTTGGGAATTTAGAATAGTGGGAATGTAGGTTAAGGAAGTTGAATGTTCCTCCTGCAGAATGTGTGAGGTAAGGGTCGCCAAGAGTGTCCCTGCTGACTGCATCTGCGGGAAGTGCACCCAGCTCCAGCTCCTCGAGGACCGCGTTAGGGAACTGGAGCTGGAGCTGGAGGAACTTCGGATCATTCGGGAGGCGGAGGGGATTATTGAGAGGAATTATCGGGAGGCCGTCACACCTCAGGTAAAAGAAGAAGGTAGATGGGTTACCGTCAGGGGAAGGAGAGGGAACCAGCAGGCAGTGCAGGGATCCCCTGTGGCCGTTTCCCTCAACAACAGGTATACCGTTTTGGATACTGTTGGAGGCGACGACTTATCAGGGGTAGGCAATGGGATACAGGTCTCTGGCGCAGAGTCTGTCCCTGTTGCTCAGAAGGGAAGGGGGAAGAGGAGCAGAGCATTAGTCATTGGGGACTCCATAGTTAGGGGAACAGATAGGAGGTTTTGTGGGAACGAGAGAGACTCACGGTTGGTGTGTTGCCTCCCAGGTGCCAGGGTACATGATGTCTCCGATCGTGTTTTTGGGATCCTCAAGGGCGAGGGGGAGCAGCCCCAAGTCGTGGTACACAGGCACCAACGACATAGGTATTAAGACAGATGGGGATTTAAGGCAGAAATTCAGGGAGCTAGGGTGGAAGCTTAGAGCGAGAACAAACAGAGTTGTTATCTCTGGGCTGTTGCCCGTGCGACGTGCTAGCGAAGTGAGGAATAGGGAGAGAGAGGAGTTGAACATGTGGCTGCAGGGATGGTGTAGGAGGGAGGGTTTTGGTTTCCTGGATAATTGGGGCTCTTTCTGGGGTCGGTGGGACCTCTACAAACAGGATGGTCTTCACCTGAACCAGAGGGGTACCAATATCCTGGGAGGGAGATTTGTTAGTGCTCTTCGGGGGGGGGGGGTTTAAACTAATTCAGCAGGGGGATGGGAACCTAAATTGTAGTTCCAGTGTGCAGGATGTTGAGAGTAGTGAGGGCAGAGATAAGGTTATAAGGACACAAGAGGGCACTGGCAAGCAAGAGCTTGGTTTAAAATGTGTCGACTTCAACGCCAGGAGCATCCGGAATAAGGTGGGTGAGCTTGCAGCATGGGTTGGTACCTGGGATCTCAATGGAGTGGCCATTTCGGAGACATGGGTAGAGCAGGGGCAGGAATGGATGTTGCAGGTTCCGGGATTTAGATGTTTCAGTAAGAACAGAGAAGAGGGTAAAAGAGGGGGAGGGGGGGGTGTGGCATTGTTAATCAAGGAAAGTATTACAGCGGCAGAAAGGACGTTTGAGGACTCGTCTACTGAGGTAATCTGGGCCGAGGTTAGAAACAGGAGAGGAGAGGTCACCCTGTTGGGAGTTTTCTGTAGACCTCCAAATAGTTCCAGAGATGTAGAGGAAAGGATAGCAAAGATGATTCTTGACAGGAGCGAGAGTAACAGGGTAGTGGTTATGGGGGACTTTAACTTTCCAAATATTGACTGGAAATACTACAGTTCGGGTACTTTAGATGGGTCTGTTTTTGTCATTGTGTGCAGGAGGGTTTTCTGACACAGTATGTAGACAGGCCAACCAGGGGCGATGCCACATTGGATTTGGTACTGGGTATTGAACCCGGCCAGGTGTTAGATTTGGAAGTTGATGAGCACTTTGGTGATAGTGATCACAATTCGGTTAGGTTTACCTTAGCGATGGGCAGGGACAGGTATATACCGCAGGGCAAGAATTATAGCTGGGGGAAAGGAAATTATGATGCGATTAGGCAAGATTTAGGATGCGTAGGATGGGGAAGGAAACTGCAGGGGATGGGCACAATAGAAATGTGGAGCTTATTCAAGGAGCAGCTACTGCGTGTCCTTGATAAGTATGTACCTGTCAGGCAGGGAGGAAGTTGTCGAGCGAGGGAGCCGTGGTTTACTAAAGAAGTTGAAGAGCTTGTCAAGAGGAAGAAGAAGGCTTATGTTAGGATGAGACGTGAAGGCTCAGTTAGGGCGCTTGAGAGTTACAAACTAGCCAGGAAGGATCTAAAGGGAGAGATAAGAAGAGCAAGGAGAGGACACGAGAAGTCATTGGTGGATAGGATCAAAGAAAACCCTAAGGCTTTCTATAGGTGCATCAGGAATAAAAGAATGAATAGATATAGTTTTGGGCCAATCAAGGATAGTAGTGGGAAGTTGTGTGTGGAATTGGAGGAGATAGGGGAAGTGTTAAATGAAGATTTTTCGTCAGTATTTACAGTGGAGAAAGAAAATGTTGTCGAGGAGACTACTGAGATACAGCCTACTAGGCTAGATGGGATTGAGGTTCACAAGGAGCAGGTGTTAGCAATTTTGGAAAGTGTGAAAATAGATAAGTCCCCTGGGCCCGATGGGATTTATCCTAGGATTCTCTGGGAAGCCAGGGAGGAGATTGCAGAGCCTTTGTCCTTGATTTTTATGTCGTCATTGTCGACAGGAATAGTGCCGGAAGACTGGAGGATAGCAAATGTTGCCCCCTTGTTCAAGAAGGGGAGTAGAGACAGCCCTGGTAATTACAGACCTGTGAGCCTTACTTTGGTTGTGGGTAAAATGTTGGAAAAGGTTATAATAGATTGGATTTATAATCATCTTGAAAAGAATAAGTACATTAGAGATAGTCAGCACGGTTTTGTGAAGGGTAGGTCGTGCCTCACAAACCTTATTGAGTTTTTTGACAAGGTGACCAAACAGGTGGATGAGGGTAAAGCAGTGGATGTGGTGTATATGTATTTCAGTAAGGCGTTTGATAAAGTTCCCCACGGTAGGCTGTTGCAGAACATACAGAAGTATGGGATTGAAGGTGATTTAGTGCTTTGGATCAGAAATTGGCCCGCTGAAAGAAGACAGAGGGTGGTGGTTGATGGCAAATGTTCATCCTGGAGTATAGTTTCTAGTGATGTACCGCAAGGATCTGTTTTGGGGCCACTGCTGTTTGTCATTTTTATAAATGACCTGGATGAGGGTGTAGAAGGGTGGGTTGGTAAATTTGCGGATGACACGAAGGTCGGTGGAGTTGTGGTTAGTTCCGAAGGATGTTGTAGGTTACAAAGGGACATAGATAGGCTGCAGAGCTGAGCTGAGAGATGGCAAATGGAGTTTAATGAGGAGAAGTGTGAGGTGATTCACTTTGGAAGGATAACAGGATTGCAGAATACTGGGCTATTGGGAAGATTCTTGGTAGTGTAGATGAGCAGAGAGATCTTGGTGTCCATGTACATAATTCCCTGAAAGTTGCCACCCAGGTTAATAGAGCTGTTAAGAAGGCATATGGTGTGTTAGCTTTTATTAGTAGAGGGATCGAGTTTAGGAGCCACGAGGTCATGCTGCAGCTGTACAGAACTCTGGTGCAGCCGCTCCTGGAGTATTGCGTGCAGTTCTGGTCACCGCATTATTGGAAGGATGTGGAAGCTTTGGAAAAGGTGATGAGGAGATTTACTAGGATGTTGCCTGGTATGGAGGGAAGGTCTTAAGAGGAAAGGCTGAGAGACTTGAGGTTGTTTTCGTGAGAGAGAAGGAGGAGGAGAGGTGACTTAATAGAGACATATAAGATAATCAGAGGGCTGGACAGGGTGGATAGTGAGAGCCTTTTTCCTCGGATGGTGATGGTAAACACGAGGGGACATAGCTTTTGGTTGAGGGGTAATAGATATAGGACAGATGTCAGAGGTAGCTTCTTTACACAGAGAGTAGTAGGGGCGTGGAACGCCCTGCCTGCAACAGTAGTAGACTCGCCAACTTTAAGGGCATTTAAGTGGTCATTGGATAGACATATGGATGAAAATGGAATAGTGTAGGTCAGATGGTTTCACAGGTCGGCGCAACATCGAGGGCTGAAGGGCCTGTACTGCACTGTAATGTTCTATGTTCTATGTACCTGCCCATTTACCTCCTCTCTCCTCACTATCCCAGGCCCCAAACACTCCTTTCAGGTGAAGCAGCGATTTACTTGTACTTCTTTCAATGTAGTATACTGTATTCGCTGCTCACAGTGTGGTCTCCTCTACATTGGGGAGACCAAGCGCAGACTGGGTGACCGCTTTGCGGAACATCTCCGCTCAGTCCGCAAGCAGGACCCTGAGCTTCCAGTTGCTTGCCATTTCAACACTCCCCCCTGCTCTCATGCTCATTTCTCTGTCCTGGGATTGCTGCAGTGTTCCAGTGAACATCAACGCAAGCTCGAGGAACAGCATCTCATCTACCGATTAGGCACACTACAGCCTGCCGGACTGAACATTGAGTTCAATAATTTCAGAGCATGACAGCCCCCCATTTTACTTTCACTTTTCGTTATTTTTTCTTCATTTTTTTTACATTCCTTTTTACATTTTTTACAATCTTTTTTTGCATTTATTTCATTTCATCTTAGTTTGTTCAGTTTTCTTACCCACTGTTTTTTTCAGGTTGTCTTTCTTCAGGTTTGCACTTGCTGCTGTTCAATATTCAGTGTATTCACACCTAATCTGTACTCATGCTTTGTCTTTCAACACAACATATTGTTTGCCTTTTCTCCGTGACCTTTTGGTCAGCTATGTGGCCTGGTCCAATCTGCACCTTCTCCTTTGTTATCTCTTGCCCCACCCCCACCTCACTTGTTTATAATCTGTGACTTTTCTAATATTTGTCAGTTCCGAAGAAGGGTCACTGACCCGAAACGTTAACTCTGCTTCTCTTTCCACAGATCCTGCCAGACCTGCTGAGTGATTTCAGCATTTCTTGTTTTTGCACCAACTGTACATTGATGGAGTGAGAGTTCTAACAGTTCCTGTACCTCTCCCCGTTGCCATGGGGATCCCGCAGAGACACCTAGACCATCAGGAATCCAGCTGTCATGACAATGCCACGGGATCTCTCACCTGCTTCTCCCTGCTGATGGAGCAGACAGTATAATTCACCTCACCCGACATAGATGGCCTCCGTCACACAGCAGATACATCAATGGACAACATGGAGAGTGATAATGGATACGTCACCCGCTCTTGATGGAAAGATCCAGATAAGAACATAATAACATAAGAAGTAGGAGCAGGAGTAGGCAATTCAGCCCCTCGAGCCTGCTTCGCCATTCAATATGATCATGGCTGATCTCATCTCGGCCTCAACTCCACTTTCCTGCCCGTTCTCCATAACTCTTCAACCCATTACTAATTAAAAATCTGTCTATCTCCTCCTTAAATTTACTCAGTGTCCCAGCATCTATTGCACTCCGGGTAGTGAATCCCACAGACACACGACCCTTTCAGGGAAGAAATTTCTCTTCATCTCTGTTTGAAATCCACCACCCCTTATCCTAAAACAATGACCTCTCATTCTAGATTGCCACACAAGAGGAAACGCCTTCTCTGTGTCTACTTTGTCAATCCCCTTAATCATCTTCTCTACCTCAATTCGATCGACTCTCGTTCTTCTAAACTCTAGAGAGTAAAGGCATAAAGAGCTCAATCTCTCTCCATAATACAAACCCCTCATCCCTGGAATCAATCTAGTGACCCTCCTCTGATCTGCCTCCAATGCAACTACATCTATCCTCAAGTCAGGAGACTAAAACGATACACAATACTCCAGGTGCGGTCTCATTAATGCCTTGTACAGTTGCAGCAACACTTTCCTACTTTTATATTCTATTCCTTTCGCAAGAAATACCAAAATTCCATTCGCCTTCCTTTTCACCTGCTGTACCTCCAAACAAGCTTTCTGCGATTCATGCACGAGGACACCCAGATCCTTCTGCAACGAAGCACTCTGAAGTTTCTCTCCAGTTAGGAAATAATTTGCCTTTCTATTCTTCCGACCAAAATGGATAACCTTACACTTATCCACGTTAAACTCCATCTGCCAAATTTTGGATCATTCACCTAACCTATCCATATCAATTTGTAAATTTCTTATTTAATTATTGCAACTTACTATCCCACCTATTTTAGTGTCATCTGCAAATTTGGCTGTAGTACTTTCTATCTCTGCATCCAAGTCATAAATATATATTGTAAATAGCTGGGGACAAGGACCAAACCCTGTGGTACCCCACTAGTTACATATTGCCAACCAGAAAAAGACCCATTTATCCCGACTCTCTGTTTTCTGTTGGTTAGCCAATCCTCTATCAAAGTTAATAAATTGCCCCTAACCCCATGTAATCGTACCTTGTGTATTAACCTTTTGTGCGGCACTTTATCAAATGTCTTCTGGAAGTCCAGATATACTACATCTACAGGATCCCCATTTTCAACTTTTCTTGTCACAGCTTCGATGAACTCGAGCAAATTCGTCAAATAGGATTTACCCTTCATAAAACCATGCTGACTCTGATGGATTGTGTTTTGACTTTCTAAATATCCTGTTATTACTTCCTTAATAATGGTTTCTAACAATTTCCCAATGATAGATGTTTCCTACTTTCTACCTTCCTCCCTTTCACCCAGTTCATTTCAAAGTTCAATGAGAAGGATGTGGCAGAATTTTCCGTCACTTTTGAAAAGCTTGTAAAGCAACTGAAATGTCCGGCGGAGAGCTGGACACTGTTCTGACAAAACAAAGTAACAGGAAAATCCCATGAGGTTTATTCACTGTTGCCAGATGAAAGTTCATCAGATTATGAGATGACTAAAAATGCAATACTGGGCGTACATGAGATAGTACCGGAAGTGTACCGTCAAACATTCCAACCCCTCCGAAAGCAGCCAGACTAAAGTGATCTCGAGTTTGAAAGAGTTAAGCAGCTTCCGAACACAGGGACATAGGAGCAGGAGTAGGCCATTCAGCCCATTGAGTCTGCTCCACCACTCAATATGACCATGGCTGATCATCCACTTCAATGCCTTTTTCACACATTATCTCCATATCCCCTTTTTGTCATTTGCAGTTAGAAATCTATAGTTTAAACACACTCACCGACTGAGATTCCACATCCGTCTGGGATGCAGAATTCCAAAGATTCAGAAACCTCTGAGTCAAGAAATTTCTCCTCATCTCTGTCCGAAGTGGCTTCCCCATTATTTTGAAATTGTATCCATTAGTTCTAGACTCCGCAACCAGGGGAAATATCGTACACGCATTTACGCTGTTTATCTCTTTAATTATTTCGTAGGTTTCAATGAGATCCCGACACATTCTTTGAAACTCTAGAGAACACAAGCCCAGTTTCTCTCTTCATAGAACAGTCTCGCTATCCCGGGACCAAGTCTGGTGAACCTTCATTGCACTCCCTCGATGGCAATAATATCCTTCCTAAGGGAAGGGGACCCAAACTGCACACATTATTCCAGGTGTGGTCTAAGCAAGGTTCTATACACATGAAGTAAGACTTCACTACTCCTGTACTCAAATCATCTTGTGATCAAGGCTAACAGACCATTAGCATTCCGAATTGCTTGCTGCACTGCATGTTAGTTTTCAGTGACTTGCTGACACACGGGTCCCTCTGTACATCTGCACCTTCTAATCTCTTACTATTTAAGAAATACTCTGCACATCTGTTCCTCCTACCAAATGGATAACGTCATATCTGTTCATATTATATTCCATCTGCCATGTTCTTGCCCAGTCACAATGTCTGTCCAAATCCCCTTGAAGACTCCTTGCATCTTCCTCACAACATACATTCCCACCTAGTTTTGTGTCATGTGCGAACTTGGAAATATTACATTTGGTCCCCACATCCAAATCATTGACATATATTGTTAACAGCTGGGGCCCAAGTACTGATCCTTGCGGTACACAACTAATCACAGCCTGCCAAAGTGAGAATGACCCGTTTCTTCCTACTCACTGTTTACTGCCTGTTAACCAATCTTTAATCCATGCCAGTATATTACCTCCTATCCCATGTGCTTTAATGTTGCTAACCAACCTCCTGTGGGGTACGTTATCAAAAGCCTTCTGAAAATTCAAGTATAACACGTCCACCGACTCCCCTTTATCAATTCTGTTAGTAACATCCCCAATAAAATCTCCAACAGGTTCGCCAAACATGATTTCTCATTCATAAATCCATGTTTGCGATGCCCAAACAGATTATTATCCAACTGTCCATTTCTCACATCCTTTAGAATACAGTCCCAGCATTTTCCCAACGACTGATGTATGAGAGCAGGTCTATAATTCCCTGTTTTCTCTCGCCCTCCCTTCTTAAATAGTTGGGTGACATTTGCTACCTTCCAATCTGCAGGAACCGCTCCAGAATCTATAGAATTTTTGAAGATAGTCACCAATGCAGCCACCATCTCCATAGCTATCTCTTCCCACACCCTGGAATGCATAATATCAGATCCTGGGGCCTCATCAAACTTCAGCCCCATTAATTTCTCCAATGCAACATTCTTACTAATATTAATTTCCTTCACTTCCTCAATCTCCCTAATCCCTTGGATCTCTAATTCTGGAAATTTTCTTGCATCTTCCTCAATGAGGATAGACACAAAGTAATCATTTAGCTTCACTGCCATTTCTCTGTTCACCATTATAAATTCCCCTGACTCTGCCTGTATTGGACCCACATTTGTCTTCGCCAAACGTTTCATTTTTAGGTTGCTATAGAAGATTTAAAGTCAATTTTTGTGTTTACTTTTGACCAGTGGATACAGACACTCAAATTACAGCCCATAAATCTGAACCTTAGAGTGGTGATCTATCTCAAGGAGTTCAAAAACTCGCTCTCCCTACCATTAAAACCCACAAAGAGGAACGAAAGGTTCAAAGAGCCAGGCAGGTTGCAATTCTGGCTGATGAATTTTCCCTTGTACACAAGGCCTTATCCCCAAAGGGAAACCCTTCCCTCGTCACCACAAAGACCCGAGAATAAAAGGTGGGAGGGTGATAGGAGGCCGATCAGCCTTGGGCAAGGAGGAAAAGCTGGACACCCAATGGACCATCCTCAGGCCAAATAGGACGGCACTGAGACCAGGAGTAATGGCCGAAGTCCTGTGCGTTTCCATTGGAATAAGGCAGATCACCATCGAGCTGAATGCTGCAAGTTATGGGAAAACCTGTAGCATTAATCAGGGACCACCAGATCAGTGCAGGATAATGGGACCTGATGGAAAGCACAACAGATCAGGCTGTGCCTCCAACTGCGGCAGTCAGACCCAGTAAACCCACCACAGAGAGTGCGGGAAAAATAAACAAAATCCCTGAGAGGTACCAGGAATTTGTATCCTAAGGAAAAGTGACCACATACCCCTTGAGTGAGGCAAGTAAAACAATAGTCATACTCAAGGATACAGGGGCCACCCAATCCCTTCTGCTGGGAAAAAGAAAGTGCAGTGAACGCTAGAGCGTTAGTGAATGGTATCGGAAGATAGTATATGTCCATACCCTTATATCCGGTGTACTTGGAGTGTGACCCAGTTTCATGACCCTTTACCATGGGGATTGTACCTAGTTTACCTGTTGATGGGTCGAACTGCTCCTGGGTAATAATCTGACAGGAGAAAAGGTGGCAGCTTCCCCAGTAGTTCTGGAGAGACCAAAAGAGGTCCGGGAGACAGAGTAATTACAGGAGAAGTTCCCTGACATTCTCCCTGATTGTGTGGTGACTCGGTCCATGGCCAAACAATCCCCTGAACTGACACTGCAGACGGAATACCCTACATTCTGGTTGTCTGAAAGCTTCTTTGGGAAGTTAGAGGACCCAAAGAATGTGTTAAACAGTTCTTCCTGATTTGAGGCTCAACAACCCGACGCAGTATTAAAAAATAGCACAGACTATCCAAACCAAAACTGAAGCAGAGGGAGTTGCAGACTGTTACTATTTAAATAATGAGGTGCTGATGAGGAAGTGGAGACCTCCTCACAGAGCAGAGGATGAAGAGTGGACAGTGGTTCACCAGATAGTGGTGCCACTGAGGTCTCTTAAAGAAATATTAAGAATGACCCACGACCTTCTAATGGATGGACATTTCGGTGTATGAAAAATCAAAGCACACAGAAGGCAGTATTTTGACTGGCCACAACTTCACAAAGATGTGGTGGCGTTCTGTAAAACTTTTCACACGTGCTAAGTTGTGGGGAAGCCCCAACCTGCAATAAATCCTGCACCCTAATTCACATACCAGCTTTTGGGGAACCCTTCAGCAGAGTGCTGGTGGATTGTGGGGTCACCTGCTGAAAACAAAACGGGATACCAGTGTCTTCTCACCATTATGGATGTGGTGACCCGATTCCCAGAGGCCATTCGCCCGAAGAACTATCTCTGCCAAGGCAGTGGTGAAGGTGCTAACCCAATTCTTTACCCGATATGGGCTGCCTGCTGAGATCTAGTCGGATTAGGGCACACATTTTATGTCCAGTATTTTTGATAAGGTCATGGGTAATCTGGAGCACCGCAGCCTCACAGCTCCAGCGACTGTTTGTGCGGAGTTTGCAAGTTCTCCCTGTGACCGCGTGGGTTTTCACCAGGTGCTCCGGTTTCCTCCCACAGCCAAAGACTTGCAGCCTGATCGGTAAATTGGCCATTATGAATTGCCCCTGGTATAGGTTGGTGGGAGGGGAGTTGAGGAATGGTGGGGATGTGGTAGGAATCTGTGATTAATGTAGGATTAGTATAAATGGGTGGTTGATGGTCGGGACAGACTCGGTGGGCCGAAAGGCCTGTTTCAGTGCTGTATCTCTAAATAAATAAAATAAGTAAATAAATAAAGTCCTCAGCCTACCATCCATAGTCACAAGGGGCTTTGGAGCAGTACTATCAGACCCTCAAGACAATGATCAGGCCATACTGCTATGAGCAACCCCATGACTGGGACAAAGGGCTGGGATTTCTCCTGTTGGTTTGCAGGGACTTAGCCAATGGTTCCACTGGCTTTAGTCTCTTTGAATTAGTTTATGGACACGAGGTGAGAGGTTCCCTTAAACTAATCAAGGAGAGGTTTTTGGGACACATGGATGAGTCTTCCATGTTAGACTACATTTCCATGCTGTGGGGGCGGCTCACGAGAGACTGTGCAATGGCTCTGGAGTACCTAAAGACCTCCAAGGCAGCTATAAAAAGGTAAGGAGACAGAAATGCCAAGGCCAGAACGTTTCAGGACAGAGACCATGTATTGTTACTATTCCCACTGCAGGGTGAACCTCTGAAATCCCGGTTCAGTGGTCCATATCGAGTGGCAAAAGGAATAGTCAGGTACATTATTTAATTGACACTCCAGACCAAAGGCAAAAAGCAAAGGCTGTGGAGGGAGCAGCCAAGTACAGATCTGTCAGAAAGTCAGGAGGGAAGGATTGGAACGGGCATTGAGGACAGGGTAGAGGAGGGCCAGGAGGATTCCCAACTGGAACCCCCTACTCTCCGAATAGCCAACCCTGAAATGTGGGATCCATCAGACCCTACGCTCTCCTCCTTAAATGCAGGTCAAAGAGGCAACCTAAAAAGGCTGCTAACAGCATTTACAGAAACGTGCAAGGAGAAGGAAATGTCCCAAAAAGGCATGTCAATGTTGAGGGAGATGCCTCACCTAGTCGAAGTGCCGCTGGAGAGTGCAGCGAAAGCTGGACAAAGACCTGCGAGCAGTAATGTCCCAGAGGACATAGGGTAGATAAAAAAATGATTCTTCCCATAGTAAAGGGAAAGTGAATGGAAAGTATCCTAAAGTAAACAGCACTTGGGTACCTCACCAGAAAGCTAAAAGTAAAGAAGTAAAGTCAGTGTTGATCTACCCACTGAAGAACACAATGATCAGATCCCAAACCCAAAGCTAATCAAACACAAAAATTTCAAAGCCGAACTCAGCAAGAACAAAGGCCCAGAGGAAATCTCACACATCTCACAGGGGCTAAAAAAACAATTTGTTACACACTGTTTGTTTAGGGAGAAAGATTGTTAAGGTGCATGAACCTGAGTAGTTAAAACTTCATTAGAGGAGAGAAAAGGTAAACAATTAAATCGTTGATGCATTGTCCAGCGTCGAACCCGACACATAACCATCCCAGACAGAACGCCAAAAACATTAAACCAGTACAAATGTAACAGACAATGTCAGCTGCAATAATTCTAAGATTAATGTGTGAATTTGAGAAGTGATTATTGAGAATGCATGTGTATTTCTTTCTTTTTCTTCCCACAATCCTGTAATGAAATTTTCCCGTTATCACATTTCTTTCCATGTGCTGCGCCAGCGTTAAGATAACACAATATGCCAAATGAGGAATTTTAATTCATCGTTTGGAAACTTACACTAAACTTTGAATAGAAAAAATCCTACAGTTAACCTTGAAAAAACTGGCAGTCAAGATGGCCACCGTAATTGGCATCTGAAACACCTTTTCACATTCTAAAGCCTACAACAGGAGACACATGTCTGATGAGCCTGGACCAATATAATTGGCTTGCTCTAGTGATTGAATTACCTAATATTATATTCATTAACACGGCATGCAAGACTACCCTGACACATTGACTTTGAAAGTGCAAACTCCTCCAAGTGTGCCTGGCATGGAGGGTTGAGTAGATTAGGATTATTTTCATTAGAAAGACGGAGGTTGAGGGGGGACCTGATCGAGGTGTACAAAATCATGAGAGGTATAGACAGGGTGGATAGCAAGACGCTTTTTCCCAGAGTGCGGGATTCAATTACAAGGGGACACGATTTCAAAGTGAGAGGGGAAAAGTTTAGGGGGGATATGCGTGGAATGTTCTTTATGCAGAGGGTGGTATGTGCCTGGAGCGCATTGCCAGTGGAGGTGGTAGACGCAGGCACGATAGCGTCTTTTAAGATGCATCTAGACAGATACATGAATGGCAGGAAGTAAAGAAATACAGACCCTTAGAAAATAGGCAACAGGTTTAGATAGAGGATTTGGATCGGCGCAGGCTTGGAGGGCCGAAGGGCCTGTTCCTGTGCTGTAATTTTCTTTGTTCTTCTTCTTTGTATAAACAGTGGTATCCTGAGCCCTGGGGAGATAGAAGTTTCTAACCTTGAATCTCATTAGAAGGGTCCAGAGAATACACTGAGGCAGTCATGAGACCTTCTGTCCATCTCTGTGAAAGCTGGGAGTTTCCCCTGGACAAAGACAGACAAGCCAATGATTCAAACTGTGCAGAAACAGAAGGGCTGTGACCCCTCTCTCTCTCTCTCCATCTCTCTCTCCACCTAACATCACAAGTTTGAAAACCACATGTGACTGCGGGCCCCTCAAGCCTCCAGATTGCTACAGACAGAGTAACCAGGGGAAGAAAGCCTCAAAGAAAATCCTGAGCAATGTGGACCAGCCACATACTGCACTTCGACAAGCAAAAGACTTCAAGAATATAACTTCAGCTGGATGACCACGGAATCGCCCAACATCACAGAATGAGTTTTTTGAAATTTATTCTGGACTCAAATCCAACCACAAATTTACTTCTCACTCTGTAATCTATTTATGTGTGTGCGTGATTCTCGTATGAGTGTGTACATAACTATGTGTTCCGTTTTTTATGATTTTATTTAGATCGGGTTTATCTTGTTAAGTTTAATAAACTCACCTCTTTCATGTTTAAACTCAAGAGAACTTGTCCAATCGGTTTCTTCACCATCATACCAAAGGTAAGATGTAGAAAACTCACTGAGACGTTAAGCATATTCACTGTTTATAAAGGACAAACACTGTTGCAGTCAAATAAAGACGAGCGACTTTGACCCCTCATCACCTGGTCATAACAATTGGCCGGGCTGGGGATGGAGAGAATATGGGGATGAACTCAGCTCAGCATTAAGTAGATACCAGAGGTTGTAAATTTTCTGATTCAGCCTGAGACAATGGCCAGCGAGGGGGATGCAGATCATGGGCAGGGAATGGAGTTGTGACAGAAACTGAAGATAATGATTTCAGTCTTCTCAAGATTTTAATGACAAGAAAAGTAAATCAGTGAAATATGGTTTATGAATCTAATAGTTGGATACAGAGACTTACCAGGGACACCAATAGTAGCGAGGATGGGATAGTAAATAAATTGAATCATCTTCAGAGCATAATAGATCCGCCATTCTAATGTTATCCAATAATAATCCGCAGTAAGATAGTCAAACCAATAGGATACACCCCTGCCAATTGTTATAACATTCCAATCTATTGTTCTCAGATTCTGACCCATTGTTGTAACATTCCAATCTATTGTTTTCAGATTCTGACCCATTGTTGTAACATTCCAATCTATTGTTCTCAGGTTCTGACCTATTGTTGTAACATTCCAATCTATTGTTCTCAGATTCTGACCCATTGTTGTAACATTCCAATCTATTGTTCAGATTCTGATCTCTCCTCTCCCTCTCTCTGCAGCCCACGGATCCCTTTTAGTGCCGGAGCTGATGGTCCCGCTAACACTTTCGGAAAACACATTGAAAGGAGTCCTGTATTAATAGAAGAGGGAAACCCTCCAGTGACACCATTAGGGTCCATGGAGACTAACATTAATTACAGTCACTGAACAAACAGGTTCAGTTAACCCCTTTCAATTCAACACTTTTTGTACCACAATAAAGTAGAACATTTATCCAGTCTGCATGCGTTTTGTGTGGGTTACTGAGGGAAGGAATGGTGGAAATGACAGAAGCACTGGACAGAATCTTTCAGTCCTCCTTGGATATGGGAGTGGTGCCAGAGGTCTGGAGGATTGTCAATGTTACACCCTGTTTAAAATGGAGAGTTTGGGTAAACCCTGCAACTATCAGTCTAATGTTGGTGGTTGGAAACTTCTCGAGGTCATAACCCAACACAAAAATATATCTTGCTTGTAAAACACGGGATAATAAATGACAAGCAGCACGGAAAGGTTAATGAAATATCATTCCTGATAATCTTCATCAAGTTCGTTGAGGACGTAACTGCGATTGTTTCATTAATATAATCATAGAAAGTTTAAGATACAGAATGAGGTCACTTGGCCCATTGTGTCTGCACCGGCCGAAAAATGATCCACTTATTCTAATCCCATCTTCCAGCATTTGATCCACAGCCCTGCAGATAATGACACTTGAGGAGAACATCTAGTTTCATTTTCACTGAGTTGAGGGATTCTGCTTCAACTATCCTTTCAGGCAGTAATTTCTAGACTCTCGCTATAAACAGGGGATGCAATACTGAACCCTGTGGAACGCCACTGTAAACAGTCCTCAGATCAGTAAAATATCCGTCATCAACTACCCTTTAATAAAAACAAGAAATGCTGGAAATACTCAGCAGGTCTGGCAGCATCTGTGGAGAGAGAAGCAGAGTTAACGTTAGAGGTCAGTGACCCTTCATCATTGAACTGAAACGTTAACTCTGCTTCTCCCTCCACAGATGCTGCCAGACCTGCCGAGTATTTCCAGCATTTCGTGTTTTTACTTCAGATTTCCAGCTTCCACAGTATTTTGCTTTTATTATAACAATTACCCTTTGTTTCTTGCCACTGAGCCCATCTTGTATTTTTGGGTGAACAAGTTTCTCCTCAACTCACCGCTAATCCTTCTACCAAGCACTTTAAGTCACTGACCCCTAGTCACTGATCTCTCTGCTAAGGTGAATAGACTCTTCACCTCCACTCTATCCAGGCCCCACAAAATTATGTCCATTTCAATCAGATCTCCCTTCAGCCTTCTCTGTTCCAAGTAGAACAACCCCAGCCTATCTAATCTTTCTTCATAGCTGCATTTTTCCAGTCCTGGCAAACATCCTTGTAAATCTCCTCTGTACACTCTCTAGTGCAATTCCATCCTTTGTGTAATTAGGTGACCAGAACTGCAGAGTACTCAGGTTGTGACCTAACCAATGATTTATACAGTTCCAGCATAACCTCACTGCTCTTGTATTCTATACCTCAGCTAATAAAGGAAAGGATTCCATATGCTCATTTCCCGGCGGAGCAGCAGGAGAAGGTAGCGACTCTTCGGTGGGTGAGTGAAGGCATCAGGAGCTGTGTTTTAAAAGTAAGTACTTACTGTTTTACTTACTGTTTTCCTTGTC
Source organism: Heterodontus francisci (assembly GCF_036365525.1). Taxonomy (NCBI): domain Eukaryota; kingdom Metazoa; phylum Chordata; class Chondrichthyes; order Heterodontiformes; family Heterodontidae; genus Heterodontus; species Heterodontus francisci. The sequence continues at coordinate 2,039,195 of NW_027141841.1, forward strand.
TTTGAGTTTCTTTTGGCGCCGGAGGAACCGGAAGCTGGTCGGCAGCGAGGACTCCTGGGTAGGTATTTTCCTTAAAGGTGCGGAGCTGAGTAAACCCGAGCCACTACAAATGTTGTGTCTCCCACCCATCCTCCTCCTCTAACATAATAATAAGACCCTTTTTACCCTCCTCCTCTAACCAAAAAGGACTGAGCAGGTAAGCTATTTACTGTTTTTGTTAATATCTATAGTTGTACTTAACTAAGGGGTAATTGAATAAAAGAAATGGCAGCCAGTGTAGTGTATTGCTCCTCCTGCAGAATGTTCGAGGTGAGGGGAACCTCCGGGGACCCTGCCGACTTCACCTGCTGGAAGTGCATCCGTCTCCAGCTCCTATCAGACCGTGTTAGGGAATTGGAGCTGGAGCTGGATGAACTGAGGATCATTCGGGAAGCTGAGGGGTTGATAGATAGAAGCTACACGGAGGTCGTTACTCCACAAATCAAAGGCAGCTGGGTAACAGTTAGAGGTGGGAAGAGGTCAGTGCAGGGATCTCCTGTGGTCGTTCCCCTCAACAACAAGTATACAGTTTTAGATACTGTTGGGGGGGACGGCCTATCGGGGGCAGGCTGCAGTGACCGGGCCTCTGGCACGGGGTCCTGCACTGTGGCTCAGAAGGGAAGGAGGGAGAATGGGAGAGCACTAGTCATCGGGGACTCGATGGTGAGGAGTACGGACAGGCGGTTCTGTGGGCGCAGGCGAGACGCACGGATGGTTTGTTGCCTCCCTGGTGCCAGGGTCCGTGATGTTTGTGATCGCGTCTTCAGGATCCTTAAAGGGGAGGGGGAGCAGCCAGAGGTCGTGGTGCACATTGGCACCAACGACGTAGGAAGGAAGGGTGGCACAGATGTTAGAAGTGAGTTTAGGGAGTTAGGCTGGAAGCTGAAAGCTCGGACGGACAGAGTTGTTATCTCTGGTTTGTTGCCGGCGCCACGTGATAGTGAGGCTAGGAATAGGGAGAGAGCACAGCTGAACACGTGGCTGCAGGAATGGTGTAGGAGGGAGGGCTTCCAGTTCTTGGATAATTGGACTGCATTCTGGGGAAGATGGGACCTGTTCAAACAGGACGGGCTGCATCTGAACCAGAGGGGCACCAATATCCTGGGAGGGAGGTTTGCTAGTACTGTTCGGGAGGGTTTAAACTAGTTTGGGAGGGGGATGGGAACCGGACTTGTAATCCAGGGACCAGTGGGTCCACTCAGAAAGACAAAGAGTGTAGTGAGGTATTGGGGAAGGTAGCACTGTCACAGAGGACAGATGGGCACGGAGAAGGGTTAAAGTGCGTATACTTCAATGCAAGAAGCATCAGGAATAAGGTGAGTGAATTGAAGGCGTGGATGGGCACTTGGGACTACGATGTTGTGGCCATCACTGAAACGTGGATAGGTGAGGGGGAGGAATGGTTTTTGGAGGTACCTGGTTATAGATGTTTTCATAAGATTAGGAATGGTGGTAAAAGAGGTGGGGGGGGTGGCATTGTTAGTTAGAAATAGTGTAACAACTGCTGAAAGAATTTTCGAGGAGGATCTGCCGACTGAGGCACTGTGGGTTGAGGTCAGGAACAGGAAAGGAGCAGTCACCTTGATGGGAGTTTTCTATCGGCCCCCCAATAGCAGCAGGGAGGTGGAAGAGCAGATTGGGAAACAGATTTTGGAAAGGAGCAGAAGTCACAGGGTAGTAATTATGGGGGATTTCAACTTCCCAAATATTGATTGGCAACTCTTTAGATCGAATAGTTTGGATGGGGTAGTGTTTGTGCAGTATGTCCAGGAAGCTTTTCTGACTCAGTATGTAGACTGCCCGACCAGAGGGGAGGCAATATTGGATTTGGTACTAGGTAATGAACCAGGGCAAGTGATAGAGCTGTTGGTGGGCGAGCACTTTGGAGATAGTGATCACAATTCTGTAGCATTCACTGTGGTAATGGAGAGGGATAGGTATGTGCAACAGGGCAAGGTTTACAATTGGGGGAAGGGTAGATATGATGCTGTCAGGCAGGAACTGAGGAGCATAAGTTGGGAGCATATGCTGGCAGGGAAGGGCACGGTCGAAATGTGGAACTTTTTCAAGGAGCAGATAGTAGGGGCCATTGATAAGCATGTCCCTGTCAGACAGGGAAGGGATGGTCATGTGAGGGAACCGTGGTTGACAAGAGAGGTTGAGAGTCTTGTTAGGAAGAAGAAGGATGCGTATATAAAGTTGAGGAAAAAGGGCACAGGCATAGCTCTGGAGGGATACAAGATGGCCAGGAAGGATCTGAAGAAAGGGATTAGGAGAGCTAAGAGAGGGCATGAAAAATGCTTGGCGGGTAGGATAAAAGATAACCCCAAGGCCTTTTACGCGTATGTCAGAAATATGAGGATGACTAGGGGGACCATAGGTCCGGTCAAGGACAATAGCGGGAGACTGTGTGTTGAGCCGGAAGAGATAAGTGAGGTTTTGAATGAGTACTTCTCTTCGGTATTTACGAATGAGAAGGGGTGTATTACTGAAGAGGACTGTGTGAAACAGAGTGGTAAGCTTTAGGAAGTGCTCGTTTGGAGGGAAGATGTGTTGGGGTTTTTGAATAACTTGAAGATAGACAAGTCTCCCGGGCCTGACGGGGTATATCCAAGGATGTTATGGGAAGCAAGGGATGAAATTGCAGAGCCGCTGGCAATGATCTTTTCATCTTCTCTGCTGACGGGGGTGGTACCAGGTGATTGGAGGGTGGCAAATGTTGTGCCCCTGTTCAAGAAAGGGAATAGGAACAACCCTGGGAATTACAGGCCAGTTAGTCTTACTTCGGTGGTAGGCAAGTTGATGGAAAAGGTGCTGAGGGATAGGATTTCTGAGCATCTGGAAAGACACTGCTTGATTCGGGACAGTCAGCACGGTTTTGTGAGGGGTAGGTCTTGCCTCACAAGCCTGATTGAATTCTTTGAGCAGGTGACCAAGCAAGTGGATGAGGGTAAACCAGTGGATGTGGTGTACATGGATTTTAGTAAGGCATTTGATAAGGTCCCCCATGGTAGACTTATGGAGAAAGTCAGGAGGCATGGGATAGTGGGGAATGTGGCCAGTTGGATTAAGAATTGGCTAACTGATAGAAGGCAGAGAGTGGTCTTAGATGGTAAATACTCAGCCTGGAGCCCAGTTACCAGTGGCGTGCCGCAGGGATCAGTTCTGGGTCCTCTCCTGTTTGTGATTTTTATTAACGACTTGGATGAGGAAGTCGAAGGGTGGGTCAGTAAATTTGCAGATGATACAAAGGTTGGTGGAGTTGTGGATACCGAGGAGGGCTATTGTCGTCTGCAAAGGGACTTGGATAGGTTGCAGTGCTGGGCTGAAAAGTGGCAGATGGAGTTTAACCCTGAAAAGTGTGAGGTCGTCCATTTTGGAAGGACAAACATGAATGCAAAATACTGGGTTAACGGTAGGGTTCTTGGGCATGTGGAGGAGCAGAGAGACCTTGGGGTCTATGTGCATAGATCATTGAAAGTTGCAACTCAAGTGGATAGGGCTGTGAAGAAGGCATATGGGGTGTTAGCGTTCATTAGCAGAGGGATTGAATTTAAGAGCCGTGAGGTGATGATGCAGCTGTACAGGACCTTGGTAAGGCCTCATTTGGAGTACTGTGTGCAGTTCTGGTCGCCTCATTTTAGGAAGGATGTGGAAGCCTTGGAGAGGGTGCAGAGGAGATTTACCAGGATGTTGCCTGGAATGGAGAATAAGTCTTACGAGGAAAGGCTGAACATTCTAGGCCTCTTCTCATTAGAAAGGAGAAGGATGAGGGGTGACATGATAGAGGTTTATAAGATGATCAGGGGAATAGATAGGGTAGACAGTCAGACACTTTTTCCCCGGGTGGAGCAAAGCGTTACAAGGGGTCATAAATTTAAGGTGAAGGGTGGGAGATATAAGGGGGATGTCAGGGGAAGGTTCTTTACCCAGAGAGTGGTCGAGGCATGGAATGCCTTGCCCGGGGAAGTTGTTGAGTCAGAAACTTTAGGGACTTTCAAAAGGCTTTTGGATAGGTATATGGATAAAGGAGAATGATGGGGTATAGATTAAATTGTCCTTGACAGAGGACAAAGGATCGGCACAACATTGTGGGCCGAAGGGCCTGTTCTGTGCTGTATGTTCTATGTTCTATGCCTTCTTAACCACCTTATCGACCTGACCTGCTACATTCAGGACATCAGTGGACATTGACTCCAATGTCCCTCACCTCCTCTACACTTCTCAGTATTTTCCGATTGTTCGTCTATCCCTTTGCCTTGTTTGACCTCCTCAATTGCATCGTCTCATACTTAACCAGGTTGAATTCCATTTGACACTTTTCTGCCATCAATATTTTCCTGCAGCCCAGCTATCCTCCTCGCTACCTACCGCACGGACAATCTGTGTACCATCTGCACAAATCTTGATCATGCCCCCTACATTTACGTTCAAATCGTTAATATATACCACAAAAAGCTGCGGACCCAGTACTGAGCCCTGTGGAATGCCACTGGAAACAGACCTCAAGTTAGTAAAACGCCCGTCAAAAATCACCCTTTATTTCCTGCTACTGAGCCAATTTTGTATCCAGCTTTCTGCATTTCCCTGGATTCCATGGGAATTTATTTGTTTTACCTAGTATGCCACATGGGACCTTGTCAAAAGCCTTGTCAAAAGCCTTGCCAAAATCCACGGAGACCATATCATCTGCATTACCCTCATCTATCATCCTTGCGACTTCGTCGAAAAATTCAATCAAGTTGGTCAAACAATATCTTCCCTTAACAAATCCATGCTGACTGTCCTTGATTGACCTGAGCCTTTCTAAGTGACAGTTCATCCTGTCCCTCAGAATACATTCCAATACTTTGCCCACTACTGATGTTACACTGTTTGGCCTGCAATTATTCGGTCTATCCTTTGCTCCCTTTTTAAAGAGGTACAATGTCAACAGTTCACCAATCCTCTGGCACTACACCTGTATCCAGTGAGGACTGGAAATGATGGTCAGACCCTCTGCTATTTCCTCTCTCACTTCTTTTGACAGCCTAGAATACATTTCATCTGGCCCTGGTGATTTATCAACTTTCAAAGATGCTAATCCCATTATTACTTCCTCTCTCCCTTGTATATCACATCCAATAATTCACACTCCTCCTCCTTAACCACAGTATCTGCACCGTTCCCCTCTTTTGTTAAGAGAGATACAAAGTGCTCATTAAGAACCTTATCAACATCTTCCGCCCCTACTCATGTATATCCACTTATGTATAGATTTTCAAACGGCGTGTGATCAACTGACATTTCATAGACTTGTCATGACATGGATTAATGTGACAGTGATAGTGTGGATATTTCATAGACTTGTCATGACATGGATTAATGTGACAGTGATAGTGTGGATATTTCATAGACTTGTCATGACATGGATTAATGTGGCAGTGATAGTGTGGATATTTCATAGACTTGTCATGACATGGATTAATGTGATAGTGATAGTGTGGATATTTCATAGACTTGTCATGACATGGATTAATGTGACAGTGATAGTGTGGATATTTCATAGACTTGTCATGACATGGATAAATGTGACATTGATAGTGTGGATATTTCATAGACTTGTCATGACATGGATTAATGTGACAGTGATAGTGTTGATATTTCATAGACTTGTCATGACATGGATTAATGTGACAGTGATAGTGTGGATATTTCATAGACTTGTCATGACATGGATTAATGTGACAGTGATAGTGTGGATATTTCATAGATTTGTCATGACATGGATTAATGTGACAGTGATAGTGTGGATATTTCATAGACTTGTCATGACATGGATTAATGTGACAGTGATAGTGTGGATATTTCATAGACTTGTCATGACATGGATGAATGTGACAGTGATAGTGTGGACATTTCATAGACTTGTCATGACATGGATTAATGTGACAGTGATAGTGTGGACATTTCATAGACTTGTCATGACATGGATTAATGTGACAGTGATAGTGTGGATATTTCATAGACTTGTCATGACATGGATTAATGTGACATTGATAGTGTGGATATTTCATAGACTTGTCATGACATGGATTAATGTGACAGTGATAGTGTGGATATTTCATAGACTTGTCATGACATGGATTAATATGACAGTGATAGTGTGGACATTTCATAGACTTGTCATGACATGGATTAATGTGACAGTGATAGTGTGGACATTTCATAGTCTTGTCATGACATGGATTAATGTGACAGTGATAGTGTGGATATTTCATAGACTTGTCATGACATGGATTAATGTGACAGTGATAGTGTGGATATTTCATAGACTTGTCATGACATGGATTAATGTGACAGTGATAGTGTGGATATTTCATAGACTTGTCATGACATGGATTAATGTGACAGTGATAGTGTGGATATTTCATAGACTTGTCATGACATGGATTAATGTGACAGTGATAGTGTGGATATTTCATAGACATGTCATGACATGGATTAATGTGACAGTGATAGTGTGGATATTTCATAGACTTGTCATGACATGGATTAATGTGACAGTGATAGTGTGGATATTTCATTGACTTGTCATGACATGGATTAATGTGACAGTGATAGTGTGGACATTTCATAGACTTGTCATGACATGGATTAATGTGACAGTGATAGTGTGGATATTTCATAGACTTGTCATGACATGGATTAATGTGACAGTGATAGTGTGGATATTTCATAGACTTGTCATGACATGGATTAATGTGACATTGATAGTGTGGATATTTCATAGACTTGTCATGACATGGATTAATGTGACAGTGATAGTGTGGACATTTCATAGACTTGTCATGACATGGATTAATGTGACAGTGATAGTGTGGACATTTCATAGACATGTCATGACATGGATTAATGTGACAGTGATAGTGTGGATATTTCATAGACTTGTCATGACATGAATTAATGTGACAGTGATAGTGTGGATATTTCATAGACTTGTCATGACATGGATTAATGTGACAGTGATAGTGTGGATATTTCATAGACTTGTCATGACATGGATTAATGTGACAGTGATAGTGTGGATATTTCATAGACTTGTCATGACATGGATTAATGTGACAGTGATAGTGTGGATATTTCATTGACTTGTCATGACATGGATTAATGTGACAGTGATAGTGTGGACATTTCATAGACTTGTCATGACATGGATTAATGTGACAGTGATACTGTGGATATTTCATAGACTTGTCATGACATGGATTAATGTGACAGTGATAGTGTGGATATTTCATAGACTTGTCATGACATGGATTAATGTGACAGTGATAGTGTGGATATTTCATAGACTTGTCATGACATGGATTAATGTGACAGTGATAGTGTGGATATTTCATAGACTTGGCATGACATGGATTAATGTGACATTGATAGTGTGGATATTTCATAGACTTGTCATGACATGGATTAATCTGACAGTGATAGTGTGGATATTTCACAGACTTGTCATGACATGGATTAATGTGACAGTGATAGTGCGGATATTTCATAGACTTGTCATGACATGGATTAATGTGACAGTGATAGTGTGGATATTTCATAGAGTTGTCATGACATGGATTAATGTGACAGTGATAGTGTGGATATTTCATAGACTTGTCATGACATGGATTAATGTGACAGTGATAGTGTGGATATTTCATAGACTTGTCATGACATGGATTAATGTGACAGTGATAGTGTGGATATTTCATAGACTTGTCATGACATGGATTAATGTGACAGTGATAGTGTTGATATTTCATAGACTTGTCATGACATGGATTAATGTGACAGTGATAGTGTGGATATTTCATAGACTTGTCATGACATGGATTAATGTGACAGTGATAGTGTGGATATTTCATAGACTTGTCATGACATGGATTAATGTGACAGTGATAGTGTGGATAGTTCATAGACTTGTCATGACATGGATTAATGTGACAGTGATAGTGTGGATATTTCATAGACTTGTCATGACATGGATTAATGTGACAGTGATAGTGTTGATATTTCATAGACTTGTCATGACATGGATTAATGTGACAGTGATAGTGTGGATATTTCATAGACTTGTCATGACATGGATTTATGTGACAGTGATAGTGTGGATATTTCATAGACTTGTCATGACATGGATTAATGTGACAGTGATAGTGTTGATATTTCATAGACTTGTCATGACATGGATTAATGTGACAGTGATAGTGTGGATATTTCATAGACCTGTCATGACATGGATTAATGTGACAGTGATAGTGTGGATATTTCATAGACTTGTCATGACATGGATTAATGTGACAGTGATAGTGTGGATATTTCATAGACTTGTCATGACATGGATTAATGTGACAGTGATAGTGTGGATATTTCATAGACTTGTCATGACATGGATTAATGTGACAGTGATAGTGTGGATATTTCATAGACTTGTCATGACATGGATTAATGTGACAGTGATAGTGTGGATATTTCATAGACTTGTCATGACATGGATTAATGTGACAGTGAAAGTGTGGATATTTCATAGACTTGTCATGACATGGATTAATGTGACAGTGATAGTGTGGATATTTCATAGACTTGTCATGACATGGATTAATGTGACAGTGATAGTGTGGATATTTCATAGACTTGTCATGACATGGATTAATGTGACAGTGATAGTGTGGATATTTCATAGACTTGTCATGACATGGATTAATGTGACAGTGATAGTGTGGATATTTCATAGACTTGTCATGACATGGATTAATGTGACAGTGACAGTGTGGATATTTCATAGACTTGTCATGACATGGATTAATGTGACAGTGATAGTGTGGATATTTCATAGACTTGTCATGACATGGATTAATGTGACAGTGATAGTGTGGATATTTCATAGACTTGTCATGACATGGATTAATGTGACAGTGATAGTGTGGATATTTCATAGACTTGTCATGACATGGATTAATGTGACAGTGATAGTGTGGATATTTCATAGACTTGTCATGACATGGATTAATGTGACAGTGATAGTGTTGATATTTCATAGACGTGTCATGACATGGATTAATGTGACAGTGATAGTGTGGATATTTCATAGACTTGTCATGACATGGATTAATGTGACAGTGATAGTGTGGATATTTCATAGACTTGTCATGACATGGATTAATGTGACAGTGATAGTGTGGATATTTCATAGACTTGTCATGACATGGATGAATGTGACATTGATAGTGTGGATATTTCATAGACTTGTCATGACATGGATTAATGTGACAGTGAGAGTGTGGATATTTCATAGACTTGTCATGACATGGATTAATGTGACAGTGATAGTGTGGATATTTCATAGACTTGTCATGACATGGATTAATGCGACAGTGATAGTGTGGATATTTCATAGACTTGTCATGACATGGATTAATGTGACAGTGATAGTGTGGATATTTCATAGACTTGTCATGACATGGATTAATGTGACAGTGATAGTGTGGATATTTCATAGACTTGTCATGACATGGATTAATGTGACAGTGATAGTGTGGATATTTCATAGACTTGTCATGACATGGATTAATGCGACAGTGATAGTGTGGATATTTCATAGACTTGTCATGACATGGATTAATGTGACAGTGATAGTGTTGATATTTCATAGACGTGTCATGACATGGATTAATGTGACAGTGATAGTGTGGATATTTCATAGACTTGTCATGACATGGATTAATGTGACAGTGATAGTGTGGATATTTCATAGACTTGTCATGACATGGATTAATGTGACAGTGATAGTGTGGATATTTCATAGACTTGTCATGACATGGATGAATGTGACATTGATAGTGTGGATATTTCATAGACTTGTCATGACATGGATTAATGTGACAGTGAGAGTGTGGATATTTCATAGACTTGTCATGACATGGATTAATGTGACAGTGATAGTGTGGATATTTCATAGACTTGTCATGACATGGATTAATGCGACAGTGATAGTGTGGATATTTCATAGACTTGTCATGACATGGATTAATGTGACAGTGATAGTGTGGATATTTCATAGACTTGTCATGACATGGATTAATGTGACAGTGATAGTGTGGATATTTCATAGACTTGTCATGACATGGATTAATGTGACAGTGATAGTGTGGATATTTCATAGACTTGTCATGACATGGATTAATGTGACAGTGATAGTGTGGATATTTCATAGACTTGTCATGACATGGATTAATGTGACAGTGATAGTGTTGATATTTCATAGACTTGTCATGACATGGATTAATGTGACAGTGATAGTTTGGATATTTCATAGACTTGTCATGACATGGATTAATGTGACAGTGATAGTGTGGATATTTCATAGACTTGTCATGACATGGATTAATGTGACAGTGATAGTGTGGATATTTCATAGACTTGTCATGACATGGATTAATGTGACAGTGAAAGTGTGGATATTTCATAGACTTGTCATGACATGGATTAATGTGACAGTGATAGTGTGGATATTTCATAGACTTGTCATGACATGGATTAATGTGACAGTGATAGTGTGGATATTTCATAGACTTGTCATGACATGGATTTATGTGACAGTGATAGTGTGGATATTTCATAGACTTGTCATGACATGGATTAATGTGACAGTGATAGTGTGGATATTTCATAGACTTGTCATGACATGGATTAATGTGACAGTGATAGTGTGGATATTTCATAGACTTGTCATGACATGGATTAATGTGACAGTGATAGTGTGGACATTTCATAGACTTGTCATGACATGGATTAATGTGACAGTGATAGTGTGGATATTTCATAGACTTGTCATGACATGGATTAAGGTGACAGTGATAGTGTGGATATTTCATAGACTTGTCATGACATGGATTAATGTGACATTGATAGTGTGGATATTTCATAGACTTGTCATGACATGGATTAATGTGACAGTGATAGTGTGGATATTTCATAGACTTGTCATGACATGGATTAATGTGACAGTGATAGTTTGGATATTTCATAGACTTGTCATGACATGGATTAATGTGACAGTGATAGTGTGGATATTTCATAGACTTGTCATGACATGGATTAATGTGACTTTGATAGTGTGGATATTTCATAGACTTGTCATGACATGGATGAATGTGACAGTGATAGTGTGGATATTTCATAGACTTGTCATGACATGGATTAATGTGACAGTGATAGTGTGGATATTTCATATACTTGTCATGACATGGATTAATGTGACAGTGATAGTGTGGATATTTCATCGACTTGTCATGACTTGGATTAATGTGACAGTGATAGTGTTGATATTTCATCGACTTGTCATGACATGGATTTATGTGACAGTGATAGTGTGGATATTTCATAGACGTGTCATGACATGGATAAATGTGACAGTGATAGTGTGGATATTTCATAGACTTGTCATGACATGGATTAATGTGACAGTGATAGTGTGGATATTTCATAGACTTGTCATGACATGGATTAATGTGACAGTGATAGTGTGGATATTTCATAGACTTGTCATGACATGGATAAATGTGACAGTGATAGTGTGGATATTTCATAGACTTGTCATGACATGGATTAATGTGACAGTGATAGTGTGGATATTTCATAGACTTGTCATGACATGGATTAATGTGACAGTGATAGTGTGGACATTTCATAGACTTGTCATGACATGGATTAATGTGACAGTGATAGTGTGGATATTTCATAGACTTGTCATGACATGGATTAATGTGACAGTGATAGTGTGGATATTTCATAGACTTGTTATGACATGGATTAATGTGACATTGATAGTGTGGATATTTCATAGACTTGTCATGACATGGATTAATGTGACAGTGATAGTGTGGATATTTCATAGACTTGTCATGACATGGATTAATGTGACAGTGATAGTGTGGATATTTCATAGACTTGTCATGACATGGATTAATGTGACAGTGATAGTGTGGATATTTCATAGACTTGTCATGACATGGATTAATGTGACAGTGATAGTGTGGATATTTCATAGACTTGTCATGACATGGATTAATGTGACAGTGATAGTGTGGATATTTCATAGACTTGTCATGACATGGATTAATGTGACAGTGATAGTGTGGATATTTCATAGACTTGCCATGACATGGATTAATGTGACAGTGATAGTGTGGATATTTCATAGACTTGTCATGACATGGATTAATGTGACAGTGATAGTGTGGATATTTCATAGACTTGTCATGACATGGATTAATGTGACAGTGATAGTGTGGATATTTCATAGACTTGTCATTGCTTGGATTAATGTGACAGTGATAGCGTGGATATTTCATAGACTTGTCATGACATGGATTAATGTGACATTGATAGTGTGGATATTTCATAGACTTGTCATGACATGGATTAGTGTGACATTGATAGTGTGGATATTTCATAGACTTGTCATGACATGGATTAATGTGACAGTGATAGTGTGGATATTTCATAGACTTGTCATGACATGGATTAATGTGACAGTGATAGTGTTGATATTTCATAGACTTGTCATGACATGGATGAATGTGACAGTGATAGTGTGGATATTTCATAGACTTGTCATGACATGGATTAATGTGACAGTGATAGTGTGGATATTTCATATACTTGTCATGACATGGATTAATGTGACAGTGATAGTGTGGATATTTCATCGACTTGTCATGACTTGGATTAATGTGACAGTGATAGTGTTGATATTTCATAGACTTGTCATGACATGGATTTATGTGACAGTGATAGTGTGGATATTTCATAGACTTGTCATGACATGGATAAATGTGACAGTGATAGTGTGGATATTTCATAGACTTGTCATGACATGGATTAATGTGACAGTGATAGTGTGGTTATTTCATAGACTTGTCATGACATGGATTAATGTGACAGTGATAGTGTGGATATTTCATAGACTTGTCATGACATGGATTAATTTGACAGTGATAGTGTGGATATGTCATAGACTTGCCATTGCTTCGATTAATGTGACAGTGATAGTTTGGATATTTCATAGACTTGTCATGACATGGATTAATGTGACAGTGATAGTGTGGATATTTCATAGACTTGTCATGGCACGGATTAATGTGACAGTGATAGTATGGACATTTCATAGACTTGTCATGACATGGATTAATGTGACAGTGATAGTGTGGATATTTCATAGACTTGTCATGACATGGATTAATGTGACAGTGATAGTGTGGATATTTCATAGACTTGTCATGACATGGATTAATGTGACAGTGATAGTGTGGATATTTCATAGACTTGTCATGACATGGATTAATGTGACAGTGATAGTGTGGACATTTCATAGACTTGTCATGACATGGATTAATGTGACAGTGATAGTGTGGATATTTCATAGACTTGTCATGACATGGATTAATGTGACAGTGATAGTGTGGATATTTCATAGACTTGTCATGACAAGGATTAACGTGACAGTGATAGTGTGGATATTTCATAGACTTGTCATGACATGGATTAATGTGACATTGATAGTGTGGATATTTCATAGACTTGTCATGCCATGGATTAATGTGACAGTGATAGTGTGGATATTTCATAGACTTGTCATGACATGGATTAATGTGACAGTGATAGTGTGGATATTTCATAGACTTGTCATGACATGGATTAATGTGACAGTGATAGAGTGGATATTTCATAGACTTGTCATGACATGGATTAATGTGACAGTGATAGTGTGGATATTTCATAGACTTGTCATGACATGGATTAATGTGACAGTGATAGTGTGGATATTTCATAGACTTGTCATGACATGGATTAATGTGACAGTGATAGTGTGGATATTTCATAGACTTGTCATGACATGGATTAATGTGACAGTGATAGTGTGGATATTTCATAGACTTGTCATGACATGGATTAATGTGACAGTGATAGCGTTGATATTTCATAGACTTGTCATGACATGGATTAATGTGACATTGATAGTGTTGATATTTCATAGACTTGTCATGACATGGATTAATGTGACAGTGATAGTGTGGATATTTCATAGACTTGTCATGACATGGATTAATGTGACAGTGATACTGTTGATATTTCATAGACTTGTCATGACATGGATTAATGTGACAGTGATAGTGTGGATATTTCATAGACTTGTCATGACATGGATTAATGTGACAGTGATAGTGTGGATATTTCATAGACTTGTCATGACATGGATTAATGTGACAGTGATAGTTTGGATATTTCATAGACTTGTCATGACATGGATTAATGTGACAGTGATAGTGTGGATATTTCATAGACTTGTCATGACATGGATTAATGTGACAGTGATAGTGTGGATATTTCATAGACTTGTCATGACATGGATTAATGTGACAGTGATAGTGTGGATATTTCATAGACTTGTCATGACATGGATTAATGTGACAGTGATAGTGTGGATATTTCATAGACTTGTCATTGCTTGGATTAATGTGACAGTGATAGCGTGGATATTTCATAGACTTGTCATGACATGGATTAATGTGACATTGATAGTGTGGATATTTCATAGACTTGTCATGACATGGATTAGTGTGACATTGATAGTGTGGATATTTCATAGACTTGTCATGACATGGATTAATGTGACAGTGATAGTGTGGATATTTCATAGACTTGTCATGACATGGATTAATGTGACAGTGATAGTGTTGATATTTCATAGACTTGTCATGACATGGATGAATGTGACAGTGATAGTGTGGATATTTCATAGACTTGTCATGACATGGATTAATGTGACAGTGATAGTGTGGATATTTCATATACTTGTCATGACATGGATTAATGTGACAGTGATAGTGTGGATATTTCATCGACTTGTCATGACTTGGATTAATGTGACAGTGATAGTGTTGATATTTCATAGACTTGTCATGACATGGATTTATGTGACAGTGATAGTGTGGATATTTCATAGACTTGTCATGACATGGATAAATGTGACAGTGATAGTGTGGATATTTCATAGACTTGTCATGACATGGATTAATGTGACAGTGATAGTGTGGTTATTTCATAGACTTGTCATGACATGGATTAATGTGACAGTGATAGTGTGGATATTTCATAGACTTGTCATGACATGGATTAATTTGACAGTGATAGTGTGGATATGTCATAGACTTGCCATTGCTTCGATTAATGTGACAGTGATAGTTTGGATATTTCATAGACTTGTCATGACATGGATTAATGTGACAGTGATAGTGTGGATATTTCATAGACTTGTCATGGCACGGATTAATGTGACAGTGATAGTATGGACATTTCATAGACTTGTCATGACATGGATTAATGTGACAGTGATAGTGTGGATATTTCATAGACTTGTCATGACATGGATTAATGTGACAGTGATAGTGTGGATATTTCATAGACTTGTCATGACATGGATTAATGTGACAGTGATAGTGTGGATATTTCATAGACTTGTCATGACATGGATTAATGTGACAGTGATAGTGTGGACATTTCATAGACTTGTCATGACATGGATTAATGTGACAGTGATAGTGTGGATATTTCATAGACTTGTCATGACATGGATTAATGTGACAGTGATAGTGTGGATATTTCATAGACTTGTCATGACAAGGATTAACGTGACAGTGATAGTGTGGATATTTCATAGACTTGTCATGACATGGATTAATGTGACATTGATAGTGTGGATATTTCATAGACTTGTCATGACATGGATTAATGTGACAGTGATAGTGTGGATATTTCATAGACTTGTCATGACATGGATTAATGTGACAGTGATAGTGTGGATATTTCATAGACTTGTCATGACATGGATTAATGTGACAGTGATAGAGTGGATATTTCATAGACTTGTCATGACATGGATTAATGTGACAGTGATAGTGTGGATATTTCATAGACTTGTCATGACATGGATTAATGTGACAGTGATAGTGTGGATATTTCATAGACTTGTCATGACATGGATTAATGTGACAGTGATAGTGTGGATATTTCATAGACTTGTCATGACATGGATTAATGTGACAGTGATAGTGTGGATATTTCATAGACTTGTCATGACATGGATTAATGTGACAGTGATAGCGTTGATATTTCATAGACTTGTCATGACATGGATTAATGTGACATTGATAGTGTTGATATTTCATAGACTTGTCATGACATGGATTAATGTGACAGTGATAGTGTGGATATTTCATAGACTTGTCATGACATGGATTAATGTGACAGTGATACTGTTGATATTTCATAGACTTGTCATGACATGGATTAATGTGACAGTGATAGTGTGGATATTTCATAGACTTGTCATGACATGGATTAATGTGACAGTGATAGTGTGGATATTTCATAGACTTGTCATGACATGGATTAATGTGACAGTGATAGTTTGGATATTTCATAGACTTGTCATGACATGGATTAATGTGACAGTGATAGTGTGGATATTTCATAGACTTGTCATGACATGGATTAATGTGACAGTGATAGTGTGGATATTTCATAGACTTGTCATGACATGGATTAATGTGACAGTGATAGTGTGGATATTTCATAGACTTGTCATGACATGGATTAATGTGACAGTGATAGTGTGGATATTTCATATACTTGTCATGACATGGATTAATGTGACAGTGATAGTGTGGATATTTCATCGAATTGTCATGACTTGGATTAATGTGACAGTGATAGTGTTGATATTTCATAGACTTGTCATGACATGGATTTATGTGACAGTGATAGTGTGGATATTTCATAGACTTGTCATGACATGGATTAATGTGACAGTGATAGTGTGGATATTTCATAGACTTGTCATGACATGGATTAATGTGACAGTGATAGTGTGGATATTTCATAGACTTGTCATGACATGGATTAATGTGACAGTGATAGCGTTGATATTTCATAGACTTGTCATGACATGGATTAATGTGACATTGATAGTGTTGATATTTCATAGACTTGTCATGACATGGATTAATGTGACAGTGATAGTGTGGATATTTCATAGACTTGTCATGACATGGATTAATGTGACAGTGATACTGTTGATATTTCATAGACTTGTCATGACATGGATTAATGTGACAGTGATAGTGTGGATATTTCATAGACTTGTCATGACATGGATTAATGTGACAGTGATAGTGTGGATATTTCATAGACTTGTCATGACATGGATTAATGTGACAGTGATAGTTTGGATATTTCATAGACTTGTCATGACATGGATTAATGTGACAGTGATAGTGTGGATATTTCATAGACTTGTCATGACATGGATTAATGTGACAGTGATAGTGTGGATATTTCATAGACTTGTCATGACATGGATGAATGTGACAGTGATAGTGTGGATATTTCATAGACTTGTCATGACATGGATTAATGTGACAGTGATAGTGTGGATATTTCATATACTTGTCATGACATGGATTAATGTGACAGTGATAGTGTGGATATTTCATCGACTTGTCATGACTTGGATTAATGTGACAGTGATAGTGTTGATATTTCATAGACTTGTCATGACATGGATTTATGTGACAGTGATAGTGTGGATATTTCATAGACTTGTCATGACATGGATAAATGTGACAGTGATAGTGTGGATATTTCATAGACTTGTCATGACATGGATTAATGTGTCAGTGATAGTGTGGATATTTCATAGACTTGTCATGACATGGATTAATGTGACAGTGATAGTGTGGATATTTCATAGACTTGTCATGACATGGATTAATGTGACAGTGATAGTGTGGATATTTCATAGACTTGTCATGACATGGATTAATGTGACATTGATAGTGTGGATAATTCATAGACTTGCCATGACATGGATTAATGTGACAGTGATAGTGTGGATATTTCATAGACTTGTCATGACATGGATTAATGTGACAGTGATAGTGTGGATATTTCATAGACTTGTCATGACATGGATTAATGTGACAGTGATAGTGTGGATATTTCATAGACTTGTCATGACATGGATTAATGTGACAGTGATAGTGTGGATATTTCATAGACTTGTCATGACATGGATTAATGTGACAGTGATAGTGTGGATATTTCATAGACTTGTCATGACATGGATTAATGTGACAGTGATAGTGTGGATATTTCATAGACTTGTCATGACATGGATTAATGTGACAGTGATAGTGTGGATATTTCATAGACTTGTCATGACATGGATTAATGTGACAGTGATAGTGTGGATATTTCATAGACTTGTCATGACATGGATTAATGTGACAGTGATAGTGTGGATATTTCATAGACTTGTCATTGCTTGGATTAATGTGACAGTGATAGTCTGGATATTTCATAGACTTGTCATGACATGGATTAATGTGACAGTGATAGTGTTGATATTTCATAGACTTGTCATGACATGGATTAATGTGACAGTGATAGTGTGGATATTTCATAGACTTGTCATGACATGGATTAATGTGACAGTGATAGTGTGGATATTTCATAGACTTGTCATGACATGGATTAATGTGACAGTGATAGTGTGGATATTTCATAGACTTGTCATGACATGGATTAATGTGACATTGATAGTGTGGATATTTCATAGACTTGTCATGACATAGATTAATGTGACAGTGATAGTGTGGATATTTCATAGACTTGTCATGACATGGATTAATGTGACAGTGATAGTGTGGATATTTCATAGACTTGTCATGACATGGATTAATGTGACAGTGATAGTGTGGATATTTCATAGACTTGTCATGACATGGATTAATGTGACAGTGATAGTGTGGATATTTCATAGACTTGTCATGACATGGATTAATGTGACAGTGATAGTGTGGATATTTCATAGACTTGTCATGACATGGATTAATGTGACAGTGATAGTGTGGATATTTCATAGACTTGTCATGACATGGATTAATGTGACAGTGATAGTGTGGATATTTCATAGACTTGTCATGACATGGATTAATGTGTCAGTGATAGTGTGGATATTTCATAGACTTGTCATGACATGGATTAATGTGACAGTGATAGTGTGGATATTTCATAGACTTGTCATGACATGGATTAATGTGACAGTGATAGTGTGGATATTTCATAGACTTGTCATGACATGGATTAATGTGACATTGATAGTGTGGATAATTCATAGACTTGCCATGACATGGATTAATGTGACAGTGATAGTGTGGATATTTCATAGACTTGTCATGACATGGATTAATGTGACAGTGATAGTGTGGATATTTCATAGACTTGTCATGACATGGATTAATGTGACAGTGATAGTGTGGATATTTCATAGACTTGTCATGACATGGATTAATGTGACAGTGATACTGTGGATATTTCATAGACTTGTCATGACATGGATTAATGTGACAGTGATAGTGTGGATATTTCATAGACTTGTCATGACATGGATTAATGTGACAGTGATAGTGTGGATATTTCATAGACTTGTCATGACATGGATTAATGTGACAGTGATAGTGTGGATATTTCATAGACTTGTCATGACATGGATTAATGTGACAGTGATAGTGTGGATATTTCATAGACTTGTCATGACATGGATTAATGTGACAGTGATAGTGTGGATATTTCATAGACTTGTCATTGCTTGGATTAATGTGACAGTGATAGTGTGGATATTTCATAGACTTGTCATGACATGGATTAATGTGACAGTGATAGTGTTGATATTTCATAGACTTGTCATGACATGGATTAATGTGACAGTGATAGTGTGGATATTTCATAGACTTGTCATGACATGGATTAATGTGACAGTGATAGTGTGGATATTTCATAGACTTGTCATGACATGGATTAATGTGACAGTGATAGTGTGGATATTTCATAGACTTGTCATGACATGGATTAATGTGACATTGATAGTGTGGATATTTCATAGACTTGTCATGACATAGATTAATGTGACAGTGATAGTGTGGATATTTCATAGACTTGTCATGACATGGATTAATGTGACAGTGATAGTGTGGATATTTCATAGACTTGTCATGACATGGATTAATGTGACAGTGATAGTGTGGATATTTCATAGACTTGTCATGACATGGATTAATGTGACAGTGATAGTGTGGATATTTCATAGACTTGTCATGACATGGATTAATGTGACAGTGATAGTGTGGATATTTCATAGACTTGTCATGACATGGATTAATGTGACAGTGATAGTGTGGATATTTCATAGACTTGTCATGACATGGATTAATGTGACAGTGATAGTGTGGATATTTCATAGACTTGTCATGACATGGATTAATGTGACAGTGATAGTGTTGATATTTCATAGACTTGTCATGACATGGATTAATGTGACAGTGATAGTTTGGATATTTCATAGACTTGTCATGACATGGATTAATGTGACAGTGATAGTGTGGATATTTCATAGACTTGTCATGGCATGGATTAATGTGACAGTGATAGTGTGGACATTTCATAGACTTGTCATGACATGGATTAATGTGACAGTGATAGTGTGGATATTTCATAGACTTGTCATGACATGGATTAATGTGACAGTGATAGTGCGAATATTTCATAGACTTGTCATGACATGGATTAATGTGACAGTGATAGTGTGGATATTTCATAGACTTGTCATGACATGGATTAATGTGACAGTGATAGTGTGGATATTTCATAGACTTGTCATGGCATGGATTAATGTGACAGTGATAGTGTGGATATTTCATAGACTTGTCATGGCATGGATTAATGTGACAGTGATAGTTTGGATATTTCATAGACTTGTCATGACATGGATTAATGTGACAGTGATAGTGTGGATATTTCATAGACTTGTCATGGCATGGATTAATGTGACAGTGATAGTGTGGACTTTTCATAGACTTGTCATGACATGGATTAATGTGACAGTGATAGTGTGGATATTTCATAGACTTGTCATGACATGGATTAATGTGACAGTGATAGTGCGAATATTTCATAGACTTGTCATGACATGGATTAATGTGACAGTGATAGTGTGGATATTTCATAGACTTGTCATGACATGGATTAATGTGACAGTGATAGTGTGGACATTTCATAGACTTGTCATGACATGGATTAATGTGACAGTGATAGTGTGGATATTTCATAGACTTGTCATGACATGGATTAATGTGACAGTGATAGTGTGGATATTTCATAGTCTTGTCATGACAAGGATTAATGTGACAGTGATAGTGTGGATATTTCATAGACTTGTCATGACATGGATTAATGTGACATTGATAGTGTGGATATTTCATAGACTTGTCATGACATGGATTAATGTGACAGTGATAGTGTGGATATTTCATAGACTTGTCATGACATGGATTAATGTGACATTGATAGTGTGGATATTTCATAGACTTGTCATGACATGGATTAATGTGACAGTGATAGTGTGGATATTTCATAGACTTGTCATGACATGGATTAATGTGACAGTGATAGTGTGGATATTTCATAGACTTGTCATGACATGGATTAATGTGACAGTGATAGAGTGGATATTTCATAGACTTGTCATGACATGGATTAATGTGACAGTGATAGTGTGGATATTTCATAGACTTGTCATGACATGGATTAATGTGACAGTGATAGTGTGGATATTTCATAGACTTGTCATGACATGGATTAATGTGACAGTGATAGTGTGGATATTTCATAGACTTGTCATGACATGGATTAATGTGACAGTGATAGTGTGGATGTTTCATAGACTTGTCATGACATGGATTAATGTGACAGTGATAGCGTTGATATTTCATAGACTTGTCATGACATGGATTAATGTGACATTGATAGTGTGGATATTTCATAGACTTGTCATGACATGGATTAATGTGACAGTGATAGTGTGGATATTTCATAGACTTGTCATGACATGGATTAATGTGACAGTGAGAGTGTTGATATTTCATAGACTTGTCATGACATGGATTAATGTGACAGTGATAGTGTGGATATTTCATAGACTTGTCATGACATGGATTAATGTGACAGTGATAGTGTGGATATTTCATAGACTTGTCATGACATGGATTAATGTGACAGTGATAGTGTGGATATTTCATAGACTTGTCATGACATGGATTAATGTGACCGTGATAGTGTTGATATTTCATAGACTTGTCATGACATGGATTAATGTGACAGTGATAGTGTGGATATTTCATAGACTTGTCATGACATGGATTTATGTGACAGTGATAGTGTGGATATTTCATAGACTTGTCATGACATGGATTAATGTGACAGTGATAGTGTGGATATTTCATAGACTTGTCATGACATGGATTAATGTGACAGTGATAGTGTGGATATTTCATAGACTTGTCATGACATGGATTAATGTGACAGTGATAGTGTGGATATTTCATAGACTTGTCATGACATGGATTAATGTGACAGTGTTAGTTTGGATATTTCATAGACTTGTCATGACATGGATTAATGTGACAGTGATAGTGTGGATATTTCATAGACTTGTCATGACATGGACGAATGTGACAGTGATAGTGTGGATATTTCATAGACTTGTCATGACATGGATTAATGTGACAGTGATAGTGTGGATATTTCATATACTTGTCATGACATGGATTAATGTGACAGTGATAGTGTGGATATTTCATCGACTTGTCATGACTTGGATTAATGTGACAGTGATAGTGTTGATATTTCATAGACTTGTCATGACATGGATTTATGTGACAGTGATTGTGTGGATATTTCATAGACTTGTCATGACATGGATAAATGTGACAGTGATAGTGTGGATATTTCATAGACTTGTCATGACATGGATTAATGTGACAGTGATAGTGTGGATATTTCGTAGACTTGTCATGACATGGATTAATGTGTCAGTGATAGTGTGGATATTTCATAGACTTGTCATGACATGGATAAATGTGACAGTGATAGTGTGGATATTTCATAGACTTGTCATGACATGGATAAATGTGACAGTGATAGTGTGGATATTTCATAGACTTGTCATGACATGGATTAATGTGACAGTGATAGTGTGGATATTTCATAGACTTGTCATGACATGGATTAATGTGACAGTGATAGTGTGG
This sequence comes from Heterodontus francisci, assembly GCF_036365525.1. Classification (NCBI taxonomy): domain Eukaryota; kingdom Metazoa; phylum Chordata; class Chondrichthyes; order Heterodontiformes; family Heterodontidae; genus Heterodontus; species Heterodontus francisci. Next base: position 2,062,468 of record NW_027141841.1, read on the forward strand.
ACATTTCATAGACTTGTCATGACATGGAGTAATGTGACAGTGATACTGTGGATATTTCACAGACTTGTCATGACATGGATTAATGTGACAGTGATAGTGTGGATATTTCATAGACTTGTCATGACATGGATTAATGTGACATTGATAGTGTGGATATTTCATAGACTTGTCATGACATGGATTAATGTGACAGTGATAGTGTGGATATTTCATAGACTTGTCATGACATGGATTAATGTGACAGTGATAGTGTGGATATTTCATAGACTTGTCATGACATGGATTAATGTGACAGTGATAGTGTGGATATTTCATAGACTTGTCATGACATGGATTAATGTGACAGTGATAGTGTGGATATTTCATAGACTTGTCATGACATGGATTAATGTGACAGTGATAGTGTGGATATTTCATAGACTTGTCATGACATGGATTAATGTGACAGTGATAGTGTGGATATTTCATAGACTTGTCATGACATGGATTAATGTGACAGTGATAGTGTGGATATTTCATAGACTTGTCATGACATGGATTAATGTGACAGTGATAGTGTGGATATTTCATAGACTTGTCATGACATGGATTAATGTGACAGTGATAGTGTGGATATTTCATAGACTTGTCATTGCTTGGATTAATGTGACAGTGATAGTGTGGATATTTCATAGACTTGTCATGACATGGATTAATGTGACAGTGATAGTGTGGATATTTCATAGACTTGTCATGACATGGATTAGTGTGACATTGATAGTGTGGACATTTCATAGACTTGTCATGACATGGATTAATGTGACAGTGATAGTGTGGATATTTCATAGACTTGTCATGACATGGATTAATGTGACAGTGATAGTGTGGATATTTCATAGACTTGTCATGACATGGATTAATGTGACAGTGATAGTGTGGATATTTCATAGTCTTGTCATTGCTTGGATTAATGTGACAGTGATAGTGTGGATATTTCATAGACTTGTCATGACATGGATTAATGTGACAGTGATAGTGTGGATATTTCATAGACTTGTCATGACATGGATTAGTGTGACATTGATAGTGTGGACATTTCATAGACTTGTCATGACATGGATTAATGTGACAGTGATAGTGTGGATATTTCATAGACTTGTCATTGCTTGGATTAATGTGACAGTGATAGTGTGGATATTTCATAGACTTGTCATGACATGGATTAATGTGACAGTGATAGTGTGGATATTTCATAGACTTGTCATGACATGGATTAGTGTGACATTGATAGTGTGGACATTTCATAGACTTGTCATGACATGGATTAATGTGACAGTGATAGTGTGGATATTTCATAGACTTGTCATGACATGGATTAATGTGACAGTGATAGTGTGGATATTTCATAGACTTGTCATGACATGGATTAATGTGACAGTGATAGTGTGGATATTTCATAGACTTGTCATGACATGGATTAATGTGACAGTGATAGTGTGGATATTTCATAGTCTTGTCATTGCTTGGATTAATGTGACAGTGATAGTGTGGATATTTCATAGACTTGTCATGACATGGATTAATGTGACAGTGATAGTGTGGATATTTCATAGACTTGTCATGACATGGATTAGTGTGACATTGATAGTGTGGACATTTCATAGACTTGTCATGACATGGATTAATGTGACAGTGATAGTGTGGATATTTCATAGACTTGTCATTGCTTGGATTAATGTGACAGTGATAGTGTGGATATTTCATAGATTTGTCATTGCTTGGATTAATGTGACAGTGATAGTGTGGATATTTCATAGACTTGTCATGACATGGATTAATGTGACAGTGATAGTGTGGATATTTCATAGACTTGTCATGACATGGATTAGTGTGACATTGATAGTGTGGACATTTCATAGACTTGTCATGACATGGATTAATGTGACAGTGATACTGTGGATATTTCATAGACTTGTCATGACATGGATTAATGTGACAGTGATAGTGTGGATATTTCATATACTTGTCATGACATGGATTAATGTGACAGTGATAGTGTGGATATTTCATCGACTTGTCATGACTTGGATTAATGTGACAGTGATAGTGTGGATATTTCATAGACTTGTCATGACATGGATTTATGTGACAGTGATAGTGTGGATATTTCATAGACTTGTCATGACATGGATAAATGTGACAGTGATAGTGTGGATATTTCATAGACTTGTCATGACATGGATTAATGTGACAGTGTTAGTGTGGATATTTCATAGACTTGTCATGACATGGATTAATGTGACAGTGATCGTGTGGATATTTCATAGACTTGTCATGACATGGATAAATGTGACAGTGATAGTGTGGATATTTCATAGACTTGTCATGACATGGATTAATGTGACAGTGATAGTGTGGATATTTCATAGACTTGTCATGACATGGATTAATGTGACAGTGATAGTGTGGACATTTCATAGACTTGTCATGACATGGATTAATGTGACAGTGATACTGTGGATATTTCATAGACTTGTCATGACATGGATTAATGTGACAGTGATAGTGTGGATATTTCATAGTCTTGTCATTGCTTGGATTAATGTGACAGTGATAGTGTGGATATTTCATAGACTTGTCATGACATGGATTAATGTGACAGTGATAGTGTGGATATTTCATAGACTTGTCATGACATGGATTAATGTGACAGTGATAGTGTGGACATTTCATAGACTTGTCATGACATGGAGTAATGTCACAGTGATACTGTGGATATTTCACAGACTTGTCATGACATGGATTAATGTGACAGTGATAGTGTGGATATTTCATAGACTTGTCATGACATGGATTAATGTGACATTGATAGTGTGGATATTTCATAGACTTGTCATGACATGGATTTATGTGACAGTGATAGTGTGGATATTTCATAGACTTGTCATGACATGGATAAATGTGACAGTGATAGTGTGGATATTTCATAGACTTGTCATGACATGGATTAATGTGACAGTGTTAGTGTGGATATTTCATAGACTTGTCATGACATGGATTAATGTGACAGTGATCGTGTGGATATTTCATAGACTTGTCATGACATGGATAAATGTGACAGTGATAGTGTGGATATTTCATAGACTTGTCATGACATGGATTAATGTGACAGTGATAGTGTGGATATTTCATAGACTTGTCATGACATGGATTAATGTGACAGTGATAGTGTGGATATTTCATAGACTTGTCATGACTTGGATTAATGTGACAGTGATAGTGTGGATATTTCATAGACTTGTCATGACATGGATTTATGTGACAGTGATAGTGTGGATATTTCATAGACTTGTCATGACATGGATAAATGTGACAGTGATAGTGTGGATATTTCATAGACTTGTCATGACATGGATTAATGTGACAGTGTTAGTGTGGATATTTCATAGACTTGTCATGACATGGATTAATGTGACAGTGATCGTGTGGATATTTCATAGACTTGTCATGACATGGATAAATGTGACAGTGATAGTGTGGATATTTCATAGACTTGTCATGACATGGATTAATGTGACAGTGATAGTGTGGATATTTCATAGACTTGTCATGACATGGATTAATGTGACAGTGATAGTGTGGACATTTCATAGACTTGTCATGACATGGATTAATGTGACAGTGATACTGTGGATATTTCATAGACTTGTCATGACATGGATTAATGTGACAGTGATAGTGTGGATATTTCATAGTCTTGTCATTGCTTGGATTAATGTGACAGTGATAGTGTGGATATTTCATAGACTTGTCATGACATGGATTAATGTGACAGTGATAGTGTGGATATTTCATAGACTTGTCATGACATGGATTAATGTGACAGTGATAGTGTGGACATTTCATAGACTTGTCATGACATGGAGTAATGTCACAGTGATACTGTGGATATTTCACAGACTTGTCATGACATGGATTAATGTGACAGTGATAGTGTGGATATTTCATAGACTTGTCATGACATGGATTAATGTGACATTGATAGTGTGGATATTTCATAGACTTGTCATGACATGGATTAATGTGACAGTGATAGTGTGGATATTTCATAGACTTGTCATGACATGGATTAATGTGACAGTGATAGTGTGGATATTTCATAGACTTGTCATGACATGGATTAATGTGACAGTGATAGTGTGGATATTTCATAGACTTGTCATGACATGGATTAATGTGACAGTGATAGTGTGGATATTTCATAGACTTGTCATGACATGGATTAATGTGACAGTGATAGTGTGGATATTTCATAGACTTGTCATGACATGGATTAATGTGACAGTGATAGTGTGGATATTTCATAGACTTGTCATGACATGGATTAATGTGACAGTGATAGTGTGGATATTTCATAGACTTGTCATGACTTGGATTAATGTGACAGTGATAGTGTGGATATTTCATAGACTTGTCATGACATGGATTAGTGTGACATTGATAGTGTGGACATTTCATAGACTTGTCATGACATGGATTAATGTGACAGTGATACTGTGGATATTTCATAGACTTGTCATGACATGGATTAATGTGACAGTGATAGTGTGGATATTTCATATACTTGTCATGACATGGATTAATGTGACAGTGATAGTGTGGATATTTCATCGACTTGTCATGACTTGGATTAATGTGACAGTGATAGTGTGGATATTTCATAGACTTGTCATGACATGGATTTATGTGACAGTGATAGTGTGGATATTTCATAGACTTGTCATGACATGGATAAATGTGACAGTGATAGTGTGGATATTTCATAGACTTGTCATGACATGGATTAATGTGACAGTGTTAGTGTGGATATTTCATAGACTTGTCATGACATGGATTAATGTGACAGTGATAGTGTGGATATTTCATAGACTTGTCATGACATGGATAAATGTGACAGTGATAGTGTGGATATTTCATAGACTTGTCATGACATGGATTAATGTGACAGTGATAGTGTGGATATTTCATAGACTTGTCATGACATGGATTAATGTGACAGTGATAGTGTGGACATTTCATAGACTTGTCATGACATGGATTAATGTGACAGTGATACTGTGGATATTTCATAGACTTGTCATGACATGGATTAATGTGACAGTGATAGTGTGGATATTTCATAGTCTTGTCATTGCTTGGATTAATGTGACAGTGATAGTGTGGATATTTCATAGACTTGTCATGACATGGATTAATGTGACAGTGATAGTGTGGATATTTCATAGACTTGTCATGACATGGATTAATGTGACAGTGATAGTGTGGACATTTCATAGACTTGTCATGACATGGAGTAATGTCACAGTGATACTGTGGATATTTCACAGACTTGTCATGACATGGATTAATGTGACAGTGATAGTGTGGATATTTCATAGACTTGTCATGACATGGATTAATGTGACATTGATAGTGTGGATATTTCATAGACTTGTCATGACATGGATTAATGTGACAGTGATAGTGTGGATATTTCATAGACTTGTCATGACATGGATTAATGTGACAGTGATAGTGTGGATATTTCATAGACTTGTCATGACATGGATTAATGTGACAGTGATAGTGTGGATATTTCATAGACTTGTCATGACATGGATTAATGTGACAGTGATAGTGTGGATATTTCATAGACTTGTCATGACATGGATTAATGTGACAGTGATAGTGTGGATATTTCATAGACTTGTCATGACATGGATTAATGTGACAGTGATAGTGTGGATATTTCATAGACTTGTCATGACATGGATTAATGTGACAGTGATAGTGTGGATATTTCATAGACTTGTCATGACATGGATTAATGTGACAGTGATAGTGTGGATATTTCATAGACTTGTCATGACATGGATTAATGTGACAGTGATAGTGTGGATATTTCATAGACTTGTCATTGCTTGGATTAATGTGACAGTGATAGTGTGGATATTTCATAGACTTGTCATGACATGGATTAATGTGACAGTGATAGTGTGGATATTTCATAGACTTGTCATGACATGGATTAATGTGACAGTGATAGTGTGGATATTTCATAGACTTGTCATGACATGGATTAATGTGACAGTGATAGTGTGGATATTTCATAGACTTGTCATGACATGGATTAATGTGACAGTGATAGTGTGGATATTTCATAGTCTTGTCATTGCTTGGATTAATGTGACAGTGATAGTGTGGATATTTCATAGACTTGTCATGACATGGATTAATGTGACAGTGATAGTGTGGATATTTCATAGACTTGTCATGACATGGATTAGTGTGACATTGATAGTGTGGACATTTCATAGACTTGTCATGACATGGATTAATGTGACAGTGATAGTGTGGATATTTCATAGACTTGTCATGACATGGATAAATGTGACAGTGATAGTGTGGATATTTCATAGACTTGTCATGACATGGATTAATGTGACAGTGATAGTGTGGATATTTCATAGACTTGTCATGACATGGATTAATGTGACAGTGATAGTGTGGACATTTCATAGACTTGTCATGACATGGAGTAATGTGACAGTGATAGTGTGGATATTTCATAGACTTGTCATGACATGGATGAATGTGACAGTGATAGTGTGGATATTTCATAGACTTGTCATGTCATGGATTAATGTGACAGTGATAGTGTGGATATTTCATATACTTGTCATGACATGGATTAATGTGACAGTGATAGTGTGGATATTTCATCGACTTGTCATGACTTGGATTAATGTGACAGTGATAGTGTTGATATTTCATAGACTTGTCATGACATGGATTTATGTGACAGTGATAGTGTGGATATTTCATAGACTTGTCATGACATGGATTAATGTGACAGTGATAGTGTGGATATTTCATAGACTTGTCATGACATGGATTAATGTGACAGTGATAGTGTGGATATTTCATAGACTTGTCATGACATGGATTAATGTGACAGTGATAGTGTGGATATTTCGTAGTCTTGTCATTGCTTGGATTAATGTGACAGTGATAGTGTGGATATTTCATAGACTTGTCATGACATGGATTAATGTGACAGTGATAGTGTGGATATTTCATAGACTTGTCATGACATGGATTAGTGTGACATTGATAGTGTGGACATTTCATAGACTTGTCATGACATGGATTAATGTGACAGTGATAGTGTGGATATTTCATAGACTTGTCATTACATGGATAAATGTGACAGTGATAGTGTGGATATTTCATAGACTTGTCATGACATGGATTAATGTGACAGTGATAGTGTGGATATTTCATAGACTTGTCATGACATGGATTAATGTGACAGTGATAGTGTGGACATTTCATAGACTTGTCATGACATGGAGTAATGTGACAGTGATAGTGTGGATATTTCATAGACTTGTCATGACATGGATGAATGTGACAGTGATAGTGTGGATATTTCATAGACTTGTCATGACATGGATTAATGTGACAGTGATAGTGTGGATATTTCATATACTTGTCATGACATGGATTAATGTGACAGTGATAGTGTGGATATTTCATCGACTTGTCATGACTTGGATTAATGTGACAGTGATAGTGTTGATATTTCATAGACTTGTCATGACATGGATTTATGTGACAGTGATAGTGTGGATATTTCATAGACTTGTCATGACATGGATAAATGTGACAGTGATAGTGTGGATATTTCATAGACTTGTCATGACATGGATTAATGTGACAGTGATAGTGTGGATATTTCATAGACTTGTCATGACATGGATTAATGTGACAGTGATAGTGTGGATATTTCATAGACTTGTCATGACATGGATAAATGTGACAGTGATAGTGTGGATATTTCATAGACTTGTCATGACATGGATTAATGTGACAGTGATAGTGTGGATATTTCATAGACTTGTCATGACATGGATTAATGTGACAGTGATAGTGTGGATATTTCATAGACTTGTCATGACATGGATTAATGTGACAGTGATAGTGTGGATATTTCATAGACTTGTCATGACATGGATTAATGTGACAGTGATAGTGTGGATATTTCATAGACTTGTCATGACATGGATTAATGTGACTGTGATAGTGTGGATATTTCATAGACTTGTCATGACATGGATTAATGTGACAGTGATAGTGTGGATATTTCATAGACTTGTCATGACATGGATTAATGTGACAGTGATAGTGTGGATATTTCATAGACTTGTCATGACATGGATTAATGTGACAGTGATAGTGTGGACATTTCATAGACTTGTCATGACATGGAGTAATGTGACAGTGATACTGTGGATATTTCACAGACTTGTCATGACATGGATTAATGTGACAGTGATAGTGTGGATATTTCATAGACTTGTCATGACATGGATTAATGTGACATTGATAGTGTGGATATTTCATAGACTTGTCATGACATGGATTAATGTGACAGTGATAGTGTGGATATTTCATAGACTTGTCATGACATGGATTAATGTGACAGTGATAGTGTGGATATTTCATAGACTTGTCATGACATGGATTAATGTGACAGTGATAGTGTGGATATTTCATAGACTTGTCATGACATGGATTAATGTGACAGTGATAGTGTGGATATTTCATAGACTTGTCATGACATGGATTAATGTGACAGTGATAGTGTGGATATTTCATAGACTTGTCATGACATGGATTAATGTGACAGTGATAGTGTGGATATTTCATAGACTTGTCATGACATGGATTAATGTGACAGTGATAGTGTGGATATTTCATAGACTTGTCATGACATGGATTAATGTGACAGTGATAGTGTGGATATTTCATAGACTTGTCATGACATGGATTAATGTGACAGTGATAGTGTGGATATTTCATAGACTTGTCATTGCTTGGATTAATGTGACAGTGATAGTGTGGATATTTCATAGACTTGTCATGACATGGATTAATGTGACAGTGATAGTGTGGATATTTCATAGACTTGTCATGACATGGATTAATGTGACAGTGATAGTGTGGATATTTCATAGACTTGTCATGACATGGATTAATGTGACAGTGATAGTGTGGATATTTCATAGACTTGTCATGACATGGATTAATGTGACAGTGATAGTGTGGATATTTCATAGTCTTGTCATTGCTTGGATTAATGTGACAGTGATAGTGTGGATATTTCATCGACTTGTCATGACATGGATTAATGTGACAGTGATAGTGTGGATATTTCATAGACTTGTCATGACATGGATTAGTGTGACATTGATAGTGTGGACATTTCATAGACTTGTCATGACATGGATTAATGTGACAGTGATAGTGTGGATATTTCATAGACTTGTCATTGCTTGGATTAATGTGACAGTGATAGTGTGGATATTTCATAGACTTGTCATGACATGGATTAATGTGACAGTGATAGTGTGGATATTTCATAGATTTGTCATTGCTTGGATTAATGTGACAGTGATAGTGTGGATATTTCATAGACTTGTCATGACATGGATTAATGTGACAGTGATAGTGTGGATATTTCATAGACTTGTCATGACATGGATTAGTGTGACATTGATAGTGTGGACATTTCATAGACTTGTCATGACATGGATTAATGTGACAGTGATAGTGTGGACATTTCATAGACTTGTCATGACATGGAGTAATGTGACAGTGATAGTGTGGATATTTCATAGACTTGTCATGACATGGATGAATGTGACAGTGATAGTGTGGATATTTCATAGACTTGTCATGACATGGATTAATGTGACAGTGATAGTGTGGATATTTCATATACTTGTCATGACATGGATTAATGTGACAGTGATAGTGTGGATATTTCATCGACTTGTCATGACTTGGATTAATGTGACAGTGATAGTGTTGATATTTCATAGACTTGTCATGACATGGATTTATGTGACAGTGATAGTGTGGATATTTCATAGACTTGTCATGACATGGATAAATGTGACAGTGATAGTGTGGATATTTCATAGACTTGTCATGACATGGATTAATGTGACAGTGATAGTGTGGATATTTCATAGACTTGTCATGACATGGATTAATGTGACAGTGATAGTGTGGATATTTCATAGACTTGTCATGACATGGATAAATGTGACAGTGATAGTGTGGATATTTCATAGACTTGTCATGACATGGATTAATGTGACAGTGATAGTGTGGATATTTCATAGACTTGTCATGACATCGATTAATGTGACAGTGATAGTGTGGATATTTCATAGACTTGTCATGACATGGATTAATGTGACAGTGATAGTGTGGATATTTCATAGACTTGTCATGACATGGATTAATGTGACAGTGATAGTGTGGATATTTCATAGACTTGTCATGACATGGATTAATGTGACTGTGATAGTGTGGATATTTCATAGACTTGTCATGACATGGATTAATGTGACAGTGATAGTGTGGATATTTCATAGACTTGTCATGACATGGATTAATGTGACAGTGATAGTGTGGATATTTCATAGACTTGTCATGACATGGATTAATGTGACAGTGATAGTGTGGACATTTCATAGACTTGTCATGACATGGAGTAATGTGACAGTGATACTGTGGATATTTCACAGACTTGTCATGACATGGATTAATGTGACAGTGATAGTGTGGATATTTCATAGACTTGTCATGACATGGATTAATGTGACATTGATAGTGTGGATATTTCATAGACTTGTCATGACATGGATTAATGTGACAGTGATAGTGTGGATATTTCATAGACTTGTCATGACATGGATTAATGTGACAGTGATAGTGTGGATATTTCATAGACTTGTCATGACATGGATTAATGTGACAGTGATAGTGTGGATATTTCATAGACTTGTCATGACATGGATTAATGTGACAGTGATAGTGTGGATATTTCATAGACTTGTCATGACATGGATTAATGTGACAGTGATAGTGTGGATATTTCATAGACTTGTCATGACATGGATTAATGTGACAGTGATAGTGTGGATATTTCATAGACTTGTCATGACATGGATTAATGTGACAGTGATAGTGTGGATATTTCATAGACTTGTCATGACATGGATTAATGTGACAGTGATAGTGTGGATATTTCATAGACTTGTCATGACATGGATTAATGTGACAGTGATAGTGTGGATATTTCATAGACTTGTCATTGCTTGGATTAATGTGACAGTGATAGTGTGGATATTTCATAGACTTGTCATGACATGGATTAATGTGACAGTGATAGTGTGGATATTTCATAGACTTGTCATGACATGGATTAGTGTGACATTGATAGTGTGGACATTTCATAGACTTGTCATGACATGGATTAATGTGACAGTGATAGTGTGGATATTTCATAGACTTGTCATGACATGGATTAATGTGACAGTGATAGTGTGGATATTTCATAGACTTGTCATGACATGGATTAATGTGACAGTGATAGTGTGGATATTTCATAGACTTGTCATGACATGGATTAATGTGACAGTGATAGTGTGGATATTTCATAGTCTTGTCATTGCTTGGATTAATGTGACAGTGATAGTGTGGATATTTCATAGACTTGTCATGACATGGATTAATGTGACAGTGATAGTGTGGATATTTCATAGACTTGTCATGACATGGATTAGTGTGACATTGATAGTGTGGACATTTCATAGACTTGTCATGACATGGATTAATGTGACAGTGATAGTGTGGATATTTCATAGACTTGTCATTGCTTGGATTAATGTGACAGTGATAGTGTGGATATTTCATAGACTTGTCATGACATGGATTAATGTGACAGTGATAGTGTGGATATTTCATAGATTTGTCATTGCTTGGATTAATGTGACAGTGATAGTGTGGATATTTCATAGACTTGTCATGACATGGATTAATGTGACAGTGATAGTGTGGATATTTCATAGACTTGTCATGACATGGATTAGTGTGACATTGATAGTGTGGACATTTCATAGACTTGTCATGACATGGATTAATGTGACAGTGATACTGTGGATATTTCATAGACTTGTCATGACATGGATTAATGTGACAGTGATAGTGTGGATATTTCATATACTTGTCATGACATGGATTAATGTGACAGTGATAGTGTGGATATTTCATCGACTTGTCATGACTTGGATTAATGTGACAGTGATAGTGTGGATATTTCATAGACTTGTCATGACATGGATTTATGTGACAGTGATAGTGTGGATATTTCATAGACTTGTCATGACATGGATAAATGTGACAGTGATAGTGTGGATATTTCATAGACTTGTCATGACATGGATTAATGTGACAGTGATAGTGTGGATATTTCATAGACTTGTCATGACATGGATTAATGTGACAGTGATAGTGTGGATATTTCATAGACTTGTCATGACATGGATAAATGTGACAGTGATAGTGTGGATATTTCATAGACTTGTCATGACATGGATTAATGTGACAGTGATAGTGTGGACATTTCATAGACTTGTCATGACATGGATTAATGTGACAGTGATACTGTGGATATTTCATAGACTTGTCATGACATGGATTAATGTGACAGTGATAGTGTGGATATTTCATAGACTTGTCCTGACATGGATTAATGTGACATTGATAGTGTGGATATTTCATAGACTTGTCATGACATGGATTAATGTGACAGTGATAGTGTGGATATTTCATAGACTTGTCATGACATGGATTAATGTGACAGTTATAGTGTGGATATTTCATAGACTTGTCATGACATGGATTAATGTGACAGTGATAGCGTGGATATTTCATAGACTTGTCATGACATGGATTAATGTGACAGTGATAGTGTGGATATTTCATAGACTTGTCATGACATGGATTAATGTGACAGTGATAGTGTGGATATTTCATAGACTTGTCATGACATGGATTAATGTGACAGTGATAGTGTGGATATTTCATAGACTTGTCATGACATGGATTAATGTGACAGTGATTGTGTGGATATTTCATAGACTTGTCATGACATGGATTAATGTGACAGTGATAGTGTGGATATTTCATAGACTTGTCATGACATGGATTAATGTGACAGTGATAGTGTGGATATTTCATAGACTTGTCATGACATGGATTAATGTGACAGTGATAGTGTGGATATTTCATAGACTTGTCATGACATGGATTAATGTGACAGTGATAGTGTGGATATTTCATAGACCTGTCATGACATGGATTAATGTGACAGTGATAGTGTGGATATTTCATAGACTTGTCATGACATGGATTAATGTGACAGTGATAGTGTGGATATTTCATAGACTTGTCATGACATGGATTAATGTGACAGTGATAGTGTGGATATTTCATAGACTTGTCATGACATGGATTAATGTGACAGTGATAGTGTGGATATTTCATAGACTTGTCATTGCTTGGATTAATGTGACAGTGATAGTGTGGATATTTCATAGACTTGTCATGACATGGATTAATGTGACAGTGATAGTGTGGATATTTCATAGACTTGTCATGACATGGATTAGTGTGACATTGATAGTGTGGATATTTCATAGACTTGTCATGACATGGATTAATGTGACAGTGATAGTGTGGATATTTCATAGACTTGTCATGACATGGATTAATGTGACAGTGATAGTGTTGATATTTCATAGACTTGTCATGACATGGATTAATGTGACAGTGATAGTGTGGATATTTCTTAGACTTGTCATGACATGGATTTATGTGACAGTGCTAGTGTGGATATTTCATAGACTTGTCATGACATGGATTAATGTGACAGTGATAGTGTGGATATTTCATAGACTTGTCATGACATGGATTAATGTGACAGTGATAGTGTGGATATTTCATAGACTTGTCATGACATGGATTTATGTGACAGTGATAGTGTGGATATTTCATAGACTTGTCATGACATGGATTAATGTGACAGTGATAGCGTTGATATTTCATAGACTTGTCATGACATGGATTAATGTGACATTGATAGTGTTGATATTTCGTAGACTTGTCATGACATGGATTAATGTGACAGTGATAGTGTGGATATTTCATAGACTTGTCATGACATGGATTAATGTGACAGTGATAGTGTTGCTATTTCATAGACTTGTCATGACATGGATTAATGTGACAGTGATAGTGTGGATATTTCATAGACTTGTCATGACATGGATTAATGTGACAGTGATAGTGTGGATATTTCATAGACTTGTCATGACATGGATTAATGTGACAGTGATAGTGTGGATATTTCATAGACTTGTCATGACATGGATTAATGTGACAGTGATAGTGTTGATATTTCATAGACTTGTCATGACATGGATTAATGTGACAGTGATAGTGTGAATATTTCATAGACTTGTCATGACATGGATTAATGTGACAGTGATAGTGTGGATATTTCATAGACTTGTCATGACGTGGATTAGTGTGACATTGATAGTGTGGATATTTCATAGACTTGTCATGACATGGATTAATGTGGACAGTGATAGTGTGGATATTTCATAGACTTGTCATGACATGGATTAATGTGACAGTGATAGTGTTGATATTTCATAGACTTGTCATGACATGGATTAATGTGACAGTGATAGTGTGGATATTTCTTAGACTTGTCATGACATGGATTTATGTGACAGTGCTAGTGTGGATATTTCATAGACTTGTCATGACATGGATTAATGTGACAGTGATAGTGTGGATATTTCATAGACTTGTCATGACATGGATTAATGTGACAGTGATAGTGTGGATATTTCATAGACTTGTCATGACATGGATTAATGTGACAGTGATAGTGTGGATATTTCATAGACTTGTCATGACATGGATTAATGTGACAGTGATAGCGTTGATATTTCATAGACTTGTCATGACATGGATTAATGTGACATTGATAGTGTTGATATTTCGTAGACTTGTCATGACATGGATTAATGTGACAGTGATAG